>NC_030858.1:9981701-10005841 GCF_000208745.1 Theobroma cacao | reverse complement strand
TATTTTGAGAACGCTATATATATATATATATAATATAATTATATAATATATATAATAAAAATTTTCAAAAACTCTGCTATTGAGCAAATTGAAAAATAAGCATCATCGCAACGGAATGATGACGTTATACTTTTCAATCAAAACATGATGTACTGCTTCTCGTCAATCTTAATTACATACCAATAAAAAAATGCATACTTTTCATAGATTTTATCAAGTTTCTCATAATTCTTGAAAGTTTAACAAATACTATGTCAATTTTGAGAAAAAAATCCATGCCTGCAATATTGTAGCATATGAATATAGTGGAAATAAATAGAAACTAATAATCAACAACTAAAATGTCAACCTATATTAAGTATCAAAAATTATATGCCTTCAAATCGTACATTTTCATAATTTGAAAATAATTTCATATTTCTCTTTCTTTATATTATAGAATAATTATATCCTTTATAATTTTGTACAATCATGTAGCTGCTTAGTGTTATATAATACGTTCTTTTGATCTTGATCACTGTCATCATTCACATATTTGTGGATGTTTGATGTTGTTAATCTTTTTCGCTATCATTTATTGCACTTGTTATTTGTAACTTTTTCTAATTTTGCAATTTCATTACTATTATCAACTAATGACTATATTTATGTCATTTTCTCAAGTTTTCACAAGGCTCCACTCAATAAAATCATGCCATATCAATCTATCTTTGAACTTTAAATAGGCAAGGTAAGTGGTACCATTAAAATCTACATTGTGTATACTCGGCATAGCATCAAATAAAAGCAACAAAATGAAGTCATAAATCTTGATTTTCTTGGTATTGATGACAAGGTCTGTAAACATCTCATAATGTTTGATATTTTATCTTTTCACCATTACTGCAAATCATAATACTAGAATTGTCATAAGTGAATTAATTACGTTGTATATGCATAGGGAAATGTGATTCAAGGTACTATTTACTAGATGCAGATCAAAGAATTTCAATCAATGCTGAAGAAAAGGCTCATTTATACAATCTTAGACTTTAAACTTTGTAAACCAAAAAGGAGTTACAGTGCAATTACAGTTGACACTACTATTATGATCACTCCTAAAACAAGAATTCTTGAAGTTTCAACATCTACCATTGAATTTCAACAAAATTATTTTCAATTTATGGAGTTTGATGACTTGCCTTGGAGATACAAGATATATCAAACAATCTTTGGCATGTTTTGATTTTGAGATGTTCTTTTAGCATTTTCCTCTTCACCAAAGTCGGCCCTTGGGTGAAGCCACCCATGCAAGGGTTTTAGGCCCTCAATTTGGGGAGGCCCTAAATTTCGAGAGAATTTATAATTTTATAATAATTATAATATAATTAATTATATTAAAAATATATAAAAATTAAAACAATATATAAAAGTAAAAAATAATTAATAAAATTATTTGTTCTCTCACTTTTCTAATTATATGCCTAATAAATCTCAATTTTCTATCACTTTCTTATTTCTAGAATGCTATTAATTCTCAACTATATTCTCTTATTTCCAATCAACTAACGGTTATATATATTTAATCATCTCCAACAGCTATTTTTTTTTTATATATAAAATCAATTATTTTTTTAGTTTTCTATATAGTAGTAAAAAATTGAAGTTATTAGATGATAATAGTTTGAAAGGTTATTGCCTTAATCTTGAATGTTCCTTAACATATAATAACTATTTTGATATTGATGGTTTAGATTTATTTTCAGAGTTAAAAATTTTAAAAGAAATTGTATAGGAAGAAAATAATAACTATTCTGATATTGTTCATTGAGACTTCTCCACTAACAAAATAGGAGGGTGAATTGATATATTAAAAATTTCTTGAAAATCTGGGTATAAAAAATCAAAGCTTTTTCATCCAAAAATATTTTCTAGCATTAAAATCAAGTTTCCAACAATAAATCACTAAGCATAAAAAATAATAAGTCAAAATAAAATATATTTCCTAATTTAAATGCTAGCTATGGAAAAATAAAAGGAAGAATATTTTCCTAAATGTGAAACAATAAATCAATATAAAATCATTTTCCTCAAGCAAATATAGACAATGAATAATGATGTCGAAAATCAAAAGAGACATAAAGAGTTTACAGTGGTTTGACTTTTTCAATGCTAACAACCACTCCCTTGGTAACCAAGGAATTTCAATTCACTATCAAGGATTCTTGCTTTTAATGGGACAAAGTGAAAACCATCACACAATCTACAAAAGGATTCTTACTTTTTAATGGGATCAAGCGATAACCCTTACAATGGCGTTTTCACGAGATCAAGTGATAACCCTTACATAATCCATAAAGGGATTCTTTCTTTTTAACGAGATGAAGCGATAATTAACCAACAATGGTTTTTAAAGGCTCAACCACAAACCCTCATAAATAGCTTTCAAGGTTAAGGTAAAACCTTTACAAGATGTGTGTACAAAGGAGTAAGAGTAAAGATTTATCTCACAAAGGCTGGATGCTAGAGAATTTAGCTTGGGTGTAGTGAGAGAAGAAAAACCATCTCAAATGAAGCAAATATTCAACTTTGTATGCTTGGTGGAAGACTAAAATGATGCTAGTGAGTAACAATGAGCTTTTAGAGGTCTTTCTAGGGTTTGAAGCTTCGGTTCAAATACTCTCTTGCTTCCAAATAGCTCAAATGTTGCTATTTATAGCTGGGGCAAAGTGTGGAGCTAGTAGACATAAGTTTGAATCAAATCTGACAATTGTTCAAGCTTGAGGGTCCACCACAATGCTCTTAGGGTCAACTATGTTCTTCAAACTTCAACCTTCCTCCACTCAATCATTTTCCCAAGAGCGTGTATTTTGCAAAATTGAGCTATTATAATCAACTATACCTTCTCTATAATTGACTATGTCTTTGTAAAGTTGACTTATCCTCACTTTTGACTTGTCAGGGTCGACAATGCTTAGTCCAAGATCAACTTTGTTTATTCAAAACTTGATTTTCTTGATTTTTCTAGAATAGGGTCGACTATAAACACTTCAAGGTCGACTATGGCTTGATAATCTTCAAGTTTTGCACTCTTTTGGCCTTTGGATTGACTCAAGCTTCTCTAGGATCAACTCTTGACTTGTGTCTTAAGGTTTCCTTAGCTTTTTAACACTTCTCTCCAGCTATTTCTTTCTTGCCTTATTCTTACATTCAAATAACATTTCAAGGCATGTTTGCTTTTGCATTCTTAGCTGAATATGCATTGTTTGAAAGCTTATAAGGTGTTTTCTAATGATGTAAGACTTTTCAAACAAATATGTAACCTTAAGGGATTGAAAAGATATTTAAGACAATTTCAAATGCTTGACATTAAGTTTAAGAAAACATGTGATTTTTGTCAAATCAAAACATGATGTAACTCAAGGCTAACATGTTTTACTTCATAAGTGTATGTGGATTTTGATATACCTATCGTCGTTGAGATAATAAACAAGTAAATTTTAAGTTACATTTTTTATGTACTATATTTCTTTTATTTTACATTTCTATTATAAACAGGTATGACTTCAAATTAACCACAACTATTTTGGTCTCATGTTTAATACATTTTCAAAGTTGACAAACAAAATGCCCCTGTGCTACTGCTCGAGGTCCAAAATTGACTGCAAATATTGACTGATGAACAACAAAGTCAAAATCATATGACATTTGAGGAATTTTTGCAAATGGATCATTCAAAACTCCAAGTAACAATATCTTCCAATGATTGATAGTGAATACATCAATTATATTCATTTCTTTTTTTATGAGCACTTTACTTTTGTTTTGAAAAAAACCTCCCACAAAGAAGCCTTTTTACTTTTGTTGCACATCAAAGACTTTGATTATACTGAAGGGTGGCACTACAATGGCTGCAAAATATGCATGAAAACACTACAGTAGATAGGTGATAGCTTTTAGTGCCTAAATCTAAAACACAAAGAACAAACATCATATCTATGGTTTGCATGATTAGCACAAACCATTACATAAAAATTTTCAACATTTGACAAAACAGTTTCTCTTTTTTTTCCTCTGATCATGACTGTACAAGACCACACAAGAAGCACAACATTTGTGGTATTTGGGATGACGGTGAAAAAGTGGTTGGTGCATTGATAACAAAGCATGCTTTGATAAACTAGTTGGATAGATATGTGTTGCTTAAACCAATTGCAAAACTTATTGACAAACAAAAGCTCTTCAATGTGACCTTGGTCACAAAATCATTGAAGACAGGAGACTTAAGCTTCAAAATTCAAAGTTGCTCACCTCCCAATGAATATCTCAATTTAGTATTGGCAATTGGAAAGCCATCTACTAATAAATGAACTCTGTCATTGCATGGCACATAGACAAGTTTCAACATACAAAAATGCCTTCTTTCCCCACCAGGCACACAAATCTAGCAAGACCTCTTTCCAAATGAATCACCCCATAAGAAACTTAAAATCAAGTAACTAAATTACTGCAATAACTTTGTTAAAGTTATGCCATCAAATAATATGATTACAAATTTATGATAATCATCAATATGTGACTTATGTGTTATCAATGTATTAAATAGTGTTATGACTGCCAACATCATTTCATGTTTTCTAATATTGATATAACTTATGTGAATAGATTTGTATGAGGAATGTTTGATTTTTTGAAAGTTAATTATTTGCATTGTCATTATAAATGCTTTACTATGTTGAGTTTACGAAATTACTTAGTTTATAGGCCTTTTTTCTTATTTACATAAAATGATGTTGTCACTATTGAGATGAATAGTTGAATATTGAACTTGTCAAATTATCTTCCTTCAATGAATAGTTGAACATTGAGTCATGTGCTATGGGTGTTATGTTTGTGTATCATGGTTAGTCAACAATAGTACAAGTATCTAACAACATAATGTACGTTGTTATCAATGATTGTGCATGACACATGTTAAATGAATTTATATAGTCAAAAGTCTTATACGAAACAAAATTGCATGAGAACTTTGATTTACATTTAGATATTGTACATCAACTCAGTGTAAGCAATGTCATTTGTTTCGAATTAGTTATTGTTTGTTGTGCTGATAACTCCATTTTATAGAGTTATCTTGCATTCTTTTAAGCTTAAAAATGACTAATGTCCTCTTGTTTTTAATTTATTTAGGCATTGTTTTCACATTTGTCTTAGTATTTACTTTATGCATGCTTTAGTAGTTTAATTAAGTAATTTGAGTTTGTTTTCATGTTTTTAATTCTTGTTTGTACCTTCTATAGATTGTGCTATATGTTAGTGAAATTGCAAAAGAGCTTGGAAGTCAAATTTGAAAAGGATCATGCACTTTTGCTTAAGTTGACCTCAGACTATGCTACAATAGTTGGAGCATATCTTGAGCTACAAAACTCCGATCAACACAATTCTTAGATCTATGAAAAGATAAAAGGAAGAGCAATGACTTTGATGTTCAGTACTTTACCCAATTTAAAAGGGATCATTGTAAAAATGTAGAGGAAATTGATTGACTATAACAGACTACATGCAATATGGACAGTAGCTTAGGTGCATGGGCCCCAACCTTTGGGCACCTAGGCACCAAACATCTCAATACTTGGAAAGGCCAAGGACAGAACCTTGGGTGCCTAGGTATCAACTCTTGGGCTCCTAGGGGCTAACACATGAATTTGCACATTATGGGCCATTCGATTTTACATCAAATTGACAATAAATAGGGTATAAATATAATTTTTTTTCGCTCAAAGGGAAGGAGGATTTAGACACTAATTTGGAAAAAAGAAGGCTAGAACTAAAAAGGAAAAAGGAAAAGAAATCAAGAGATTGACAGATCAAAAAGTTGCTCTAGAGAATTTCTCACTCTAGATTTGATTTTCTCTCTCCAACTTTTTTTGTAGAAATACTTCATTTTGTTGAGATTTGTGTTTGCATTTTAAATATGTTTAGCTAGAAGTCTTAATCTAGGGTTATGTTGGATTTTAATATGTAGTTTGGATATTGTGTTAGTTTATTACTTATTTTCTATGGAAACATAGATGTTTACTCAAATATGAATTTATTGCCCATTTATTTGCTTAATCACCATTTAAATGTGCCTAGGTATTTAGATGATACTTAAGAGAGTCTAAATTAGACCTTGATTTGGGTAATGTGTATTCACTACACTTAAGATTGAATTTAAGTGTTTGGATGTGCAATTAGGGTTGATATACGCCTAGTTGCCACATATAGTCAATTTTTAGACCCTTGGATTAAAGAACTTAATGTAGTTGTTTCCTATAGACATATAGCAATTCAATTAAGTTAGGCAATTGTATAATATCTCAACGGAGAATTACACATGCTTTAGGATTCTAGGCAAGTATCAATTTACATTAAGATTAAGTAATTAAGTAAACACCATTCCAAGTGAAATATTAAAGGATACCATAATCCTAGACTATTAAATCTTCACTTCCACATCAATTTGTTATTTGCACTTCTTAGATTAGAATTAGTTAATTAGATTACTTTTTAATCATTTCTCAAAATTTGGTGCTTGGATAAAATTAGCTTGTTTTAATTTTAGTAATTAGCAACAACTAGTATACCAACTCCTCGAGGAATCGATAAACTCAACTTATCACTGTATTACTTGTTACGATCATGTATACTTGCACGTAGTCTTTGCTTGTATATTTTGCATTTAATTTTGAGTACATTTCACATCACACAAGCAAAGCACACAACATGTGCATTTTACCATTGAGAAGTTGCGTATTATCATCATGAAATTAGATATCTACCTTGATAATTTGCATACCATCTTAGATTTGATTCACGCATTTATGTTAACTTACAATAACATATATTCTTTAATTCACTTATATTTATCATATTTTTTGATATTATATATGTATTGATAAAAGAACTTGAAAAAACTTTTCTTCTAACATTTCAATGTTGTATGCGCCAGGGCCAAACACTTTTGAAAGGCTTATGTCAACAATGCTAGACAAATTTTTGTCATGGTAATCATTTTGACAACCCAAATACCTATGTCTAAATTGATTATCTAAATCTACATGTCTTGTTGGTCCCAAGTAAATGTGCTAGAGGGGGGGTGAATAACACTTTTTGGCTCTTACAAAAATTGCTTCTAATTGGGGACAAATGCATGATAAAAGAAAGATTTAAGGATGAATGAAAAACTAAAAACAGAGCAAACAATCGCACAAGAATTTATAGTGGTTCGGTCCAAGACCTACATCCACTACCTTGATTGCTCAACCAAGGATTTTCCAAACCAATCACTATGAACAGCGAAATTCACAAGCTTTCACCAAGCTTTACAATGGCTTTTACCAGGCTCAGTCAAAACCTTTCACAATGGTTTTTACCGGGATCAACCAAAACCCAACAACTAATTTTTCTAGGCTAAGTTAGAACTTATATACTCAATCAAGCAATCCAAGCTTTAATAAATTCCCTTAGAGTGTCTCGCACACTCTAAGTATACAAAATGAAGAGAAGATGAAGTACAATTGATCACCTAACTGATCTAAGATGTACAAAGCTAAGCTCAAACACTTTTTCAAAGGATAGCAGTGAAATACAAGTGAAAAAAAAAAAAGGTTTTTAGTCTTCTAAGCTCAAAATCACTTTGGATGGCTTCTTTATCTTGTTTTTGATTGTTGGAGAGGCTTTAAATACTTGCAAAATCAATTCTGGCTGTTGGAGATTAAAACTAGCCATTTCTGGTCATTATTTTGTCCTTTTGTGCTAAAATTCAAATTTTTCAACAGTGTGCTCTTAGTTGACTAACTATGCTTCTTAGTCGATTAAGTCATCTCTGTCTATGAACCTAGTTTCTGACAGTAAGCTCTTAGTCGACTTACAATGCTTCTTAGTCGATTAAGTTATCTCTATTTCTGAACCCAATTTCTGGCAATAAGATCTTAGTCGACTAATAATGCTTTTTAGTTGATTAAGTTGTCTCTATTTCTAAGCCAACCATCTTCATTTTTGAGTTATTAATTTATTATTGCCATACATTTTTGTCCTACACACTTAAATAGTAGAGTTAGAAATAAATGAATGGGAATGTTTTATTATCATCAAAAACTTATGGAGCCAACAATCTCCTTTTTTTTTTCTGATGACAAAACATTCCTTGATTAATAGCACAGTGTCTATTAGTTCTTTTTGTTCTGCACAAGATGAGGAATTTCTCCCCTTGAGTGTGTGCTCCCCCTTAATGTATGCATGATCTTTTCAAGTTATTTTGTTATCCAACTTAGCAGGTTAGCTAATTTTTTATCTATTTCTTAATGAAAATAACAAGCATTGATTCAGACATTTGACAGAGCATATTCATGAATTGTCTTATGAGCTTACAGAGCTACTAATTATAAGTAACAAGATATTATCAATATTATGACCATCTATACCATCATCAGCATATCATCAATAAACCATATCCATTCTAGAATCAAATGTCATTAACAAGCCAACAAAGATAACATAAAAGCATAACAAAAGTAAGTTATCAACATCCAAATCCTAACCATAAGCAATTATCACAACAGAATGTCAAATCCTAACCATCAGCAATTATCACAGCAGAATGTCATAAGTAACTAAGCATCACACACATAAATTAAACATGAAGACCTATCAAACTCTATTTAACTTAGTCTTCCTTCTCTCCTTTTTCTTTTTCATCATTAAAAAAGATATTCAAAACTCCCCCTTAATGGGTGCATCAAGATTTTCCTTTAATCTTTAAATCAAACATTAATGAATGAGAATCATAAGCACTCATACACCTAAGTCATACAAGCTTATAGATATAGTTCAATAACTTCAAAAGTCAAGCTTGTGTCTATGTAAGAACAATTGTATGGGAGTTAAATCATTTTAAGAAATTGTCAAGGATTACTCAAATAATGTTCAAGCAAATTTAATCATTTTGTCATAATCAAAACTATAATAATTTTAAAGCTAACATGTCGGATGAACTGTTTGCTGAGTTTTACTTTTCTTACATTCATATAACCCGAACACTTATATCTAAACTATTCATTTGATTTTTAAACTATTTTATGTTCATTGAACTGCAGTGCTAGCTGTATATAAATCAATCTACTTCAACAAACTTAACAAATTTCTGCCATTTATCTGAGTTTTTGTTATATGTTATGTGGCATATTGTGTTTGCAATGTTGTCTAAAACACAACCGGCATATTTTTGAGTTTGCTTTGTTTTCATGACAACATGCTACACATTGATGGAAACAATTTTGCGTTGTTTCAATGTTGACTGTGTACTTTTCTAATGAGCTCCCCTAAACACTAGCAGTTTATTTATCGTTATACATTGTGTACCATGCTAAGGCTCCTATCAAACAGGTTTTTGCTATTATGACAAAACACTTTGATTTTGCACAATGTTATCAAAAAGCAAGTTTGATTTTTCAAGCGCTATTGTGAAGAATTATTGCACTGTGTTTTTTGAACAACATTATGCTTACAAGCCAATGGAAAGAATTTTTTGTATACTTTATAAGAATTATTCTGTATTTTGTAAGAAACACTATTTCTATACATTTCAGTATGCTTCATTCCTTCATTGTTTTATTTTCGGAGATTAAAGGTTTGAAACTCATTCTTTTCGCTTGACTTCATCCCATGTAAATCTATGTGGGTGATCGGCCCAATGTATGGAAGACCTACGTGGACGCCTATTTATGTTTTTAGGCCAAGTTGCATATCAAAACTTCTTCCAAAATTGCTAATATTTAGTAACAAATTATATGCAAAGAGACGCTTTTATATTCTCAACTTATCCTTCAATAATTCATAAATTTATAAGAAAAATTATATACTTCATTTTTATTTGACGAAAATTTTTTCTTTTGATTTAATTTATATTATTATTTTTAATTATTAAAAAATTCTCTTATTTTATTTGTTTTGTTCATTCTAAAATTATGGTTTTGTTTTTATCATTTTTTGGTTTATTAAAAATAAATTAAGATATTATGACACTTCAGCATTAAATTTGTTAAAAACTATTTTAACTTCTTTTTACAACACTTTTGAAACAGCTCTACTCCAATAACACTTTTTAAAGAAGCTCTAACCGGACCAAACCGGCACACATATATAAACGGGTTTAAGTTAAGTCGGAGTTAAAACTTGTAAAGCTAATTAAGTTTTACACTTTTCTATAAGTATACATACTATTAATATTTTAGAAATCAACAGCTGGATTTAACAATATACTCATGCCCATCATATTCATAAAGTTTCAAATCAAATCGGTATTAATATCATATTGATTTAGATTACTGTCTTTTCAACTATATCAAACAATCAAATTTTATTACTATCGTCAAAATAAGCAATTTTTAATTAATTTAAAAATTGACATGCATGATCTTTATGAATAGAATATGGAATTCAAAATTTGAATTAGCAAAATATAAATCATATAAAACTTAACAAATTTTAAATTCGTATAAGTGGGTCTTTCCTCCATGATCTATGCGTATATCCCACGCTTAAAGGGGGGGTTTAGATTATCTTTTCGCATATAAAAAAGCTACTTTACCTTACCCCATTAAAAAAAAAAAAAAAGAGTAGCAAACTATTGTGAGAAATTTGTGGGGGCGAAGGGGCTCATAGGATGGGCATTTACGAAGGGGGCGAGAGGCATGTGCACACATGGTTGGGACCCACGATGTTCTAACAAAGGTTTACAGCCTCGCAACCCTTGAATCATGGGGCTTCCCCGTCCCAGAATTTGCCTTTTCTCATGCTCCCCACAGGCAAAACTAGTTAGTCAAACCCTTTGCCCATTGTTGTCAAACAATCAAACCAAAGCATCCCATTGGCTTTAATTTATTGTCACCCAAAAGAATCAAATCAAGCCCCTTTTATTCCTTTCTTTTTTCCTCGTAGTCCAAAAAAAAAAACAAGATTATGTTTACATTTTAAATGTTTTAATTTGAAATACTAAATTATAATTGCTAAATTTTTCTCTTGGGAAATAAATACATTTTTCTAAGGTATATCTCTTTGTTGGATTTGTAAATTTTACTTATGTTGTATGTTTGTTGTATGGTATATGTTTGTTTGTATGTATAAAACAAAAAGAAAAGAAAAAGAAGAGAATAAAAGAGTAAGAAGTTGATTTTGATGATTGAAGCATCAAGCACAAAGTTTCCTTAAGAATAGAATTAATATATATAATTTAATTGATAATCATGAAATAACTGCTACAAACACTCGAACAACTAGAATATGAAATTTCAACTTTGAAATCTTATAAGTTCAAGTCATTAGGTTGAGAGAAATATGATTTATAGGATGGGCGACCATTACTTTATTATGTAATTTAAAATTTTTTGTATAAAAAATCTAATTCGTAATTATACTCTTGACTCAGAAAAAATGACATGCCCAATTTTACAAAAAAAAAAAATTGTAACAAAAAAGAGGAACAAAGTTTCTCTCTAACTCTTTAATTTGGAAACATTTTCAAACTTCTCTGTTTCCACTTAAGATTATGCATGCTACATGAAACTGACATTCAAAAAATTTGGCTGGAAAGTGACATGTCGAGGGAGACTATGGCGTCATTGTGAGACATATATGTATTATGTGCATTAATTAAGAAGGGCAACCCATTTTCAAAGATATTAGTTTTGGTTTTTGTATGATCTTTACAGCCAGAAAGTCCATAAGGAATCCTGTGTATTTGATTAGAACAATAATTAATGCTCTTTTCACCAATTTCATGCCCGTAAATCAAGGGTTTGGTCACTTCTAGGGTACTCAAAGGACATCTACTTCCTGTTCAAGCAAAGTGCCCATCAATCCTAAAGATATAAAACCCGAAATTAAACTAAATTAGGCCCTTTAGAGACCATGAAGCTTGGTGTCAATTGTCAAGTACCCTACCACGTATAAGTTGAAGGACTGAGTCTAGAGGTGATTATATAGTAGCTTCTTTTTTAAATTCTAAAAATTGAATTAATCAAATTTTCTTAAAATATAAGTGAAAATGATCAAATTATTGTTAGATAGTTTGTTAATGTTGGACTTATTAATGAAAAGTTGTGACTAAACAATTATAAATAATTACCTTATTAAAATATAACTTTTGAAAGGTTATTTTATATAATTATTGAATAGTTGTATTATGAAAGGAAACAACTATTTGAAGAGTTATATTATGAAAAGAAACAAGTCTTTTTGTACAATTTGAAAAGCCAGATTATGAAAGGATACAAGTCTTTTCATTAAAAGACGTATATGTTGGCTTATTATATAAATAACGTTCTTACACTGCTAATTTCACAATTCTGATAAATGTTTTAAAGACTTTGTTGTATCTTGGAGGTTGAAAAAATACCTAAAGGAAAGTGACAATTCTCGCCCTCATAGTCATAATCTTCCTTCTTAAAATATTCTTCTTTTTCTTCTTCTAAAATTTTCTAATAATCTTTAGGTATTTTTTCAAACATTTTTGCAATTTTTTCATGATGGAGACTAGGTTGGATTCAAGTGTGAAGGCTCACTTCCAAAATCAGGAAGTGATCAAACTTGATAGATTTGATGGAACAAATTTCACTAGATGGATGGATAAGATGGTATTCCTATTAACCACATTGAAAATTTATTATGTTCTTGAAACGGATCAACCATCAAACCCAAAAGAAATCAAGTCAATAGAAGCAACATCTTCTGAAATATTGTTGTAGCAACCATTGCTAATGTTAACATAGAGAAACGGAAACATGACGAGTTTATATGTCATTGATACATTTTGAATTCTCTCACTGATTGATTATATGATCTTTTTAGATAAAAGACTTTAGCAAAAGAAATCTGGACTACACTTGAGGAAATGTACAAAAAGGAGAAAAAAAGTACGGATAAATTTCTTGCATTGAGATACTTAGAGTTTACCATGATAGATACCAAACCAATTACGGATCAAGTACATCAATTACGAATTTTGACATCTAAATTAAGTGAACTAGAAATCAAAATTCCTTACTCACTTTTAGTGGGAGCAATTCTATCCAAACTTTCATTTTCTTGGAATGGATATAGGAAGAAAATTTTACACTCTCCAGAAAGTTTTACTATTGAAGAGTTTCAAACTCGTTTGCATATTGAGATAGAAAATTGTGCTAGAAATGCACCCATTCTTAGGTCAAATATAAATCTCGTCAATTAAAAAGAAAAGGATTTTGGAAATTTGAAAAGAAATAGAGTCAAGAAATTGACTTCAAGAAATCCAAGAAATATAAAAGTGATCAAATGTGTTATCATTGTGGAAAGAATGGACATTTTATCAAGTAGTGCAAGTTTAGGAATTCTAGAAATCTTGATAACAAGATTGCTGCTTCTAGTTTTGGAAACAAGGTAAAGCTTGTTGAACATGATGTCAAAGACTTTGTTGCGATGGTGACAAGCACCCACATACTATTCCCCAGTATCTCGCATACTTCAACCTATGAAATAAGTTGCTTACTTCTAAAGTAAGGAGGCTTAACGTATACCATCCTTTAAGCATTGTCAATATCCTTATTTTTTACAATACAATGACCAAGAACATATTTAGGAAAAAAGCTTTGACGCATAAAAATCTCCTAATTATAATCTTTATAATTTATTTGCAAGGCCATTATATTCTAAAGACTTTATCTACATTAGTCTCTCATAACTCTTTATAAATAAACTCATTGATAAAGCATTACTTTATACATTATACAAAATATCCATAATGTATTTAACATGAAATATGACTAATTAATGCACTGTTTTACAAGCACAAAATCGATTGGCTTACAGGGCTTACATTAACAATCTTCCATTAGCACTAAAGCTAATCGCCCATGTATCTAATACCAAAGTCCTTTAAGTGGCGATCATGTTTTTGTTGGGACAAAACTTTAGTGAGAGAGTCAGCTAAGTTGCCCTCCGTGGGTACTTTCTCTATATTAATAACACATCTTCCAATTATCTCCTTGATTAGGTGATAACACTACAATACATGTTTAGACCCTTGATGAGACCTTGGTTCTTTCGCTTGTGCAATGGCTCCATTGTTGTCATAGTATAAAGTTATAGGATCAACAATGTTAGGAACCACACCAAGTTCTGTTACGAACTTCTTGATCCAAACTCCCTCCTTCACTGCCTTAAATGCAAAGATGTATTTAGCCTCAGTTGTAGAATCTGCATCGTTGCTTACTTAAAACTTTTCCTGCTAATAGCACCGTCATTTAAGGTAAACATAAACCCTCTTTGTGATTTGATGTCATCCTTATTGGATTGGAATGCAGCATCTCCATATCCTTTAACTTGGAGTTTAGCCTCTTCATAGATCAAGAAAACATTGTCAATTCTTCATAAGTACTTAAGGATATTTTTCACAACAATCTAGTGACTCTCACCTAGATTCGATTGGTATTTGCTCATGACACTCAAAGCATACACCACATCTAGTCTAGTACATTACTTAACATACATGATGGATCCTATAGCCGATGCATACAGTATCCTATCCATCCTCATCCTCCCATCTTGTGTTTTTGGACACATATCCTTTGAGAGATGAATGCCATGTGACATAGGCTAGTGTCCCTTCTTGGACTTGGTCATGCTAAACCTCTTTAACACCTTATCTACATAAGTGGATTGGGACAATCCTAGCAGCCTGTTTGATTTAACTCTGTAGATCCTTATTCCCATAATATAGGTCATTTCTCCCAAATCATTCATGGAGAATTGTTTAGATAACCGTATCTTGACAGTTTGTAGCATCAGTGCATCATTTCCTATTAGTAGTATGTCATCAACATAAAGTATTAAGAATACAACTACTTTTCCTTTTACCTTCTTGTAACCACATGGATTATCATGATTCTTGACGAAATCATATTCTTTAATAGTTTCATCAAATTTGATGTTCTAACTCCTAAACGCTAGACATTTAGAGTTTGCATAGTTTATGCAAATTCTCCTTGGATATAAAACCTTTAGGTTATGTTATATACACTTCTTCTTTCAAATTCCTATTAAGGAATGCTCTCTTTACATCCATCTTCCATATCTCATAATCATAATATGCAACAATAGCAAGCAAAATCCTAATGGATCTAAACATGGCTACAGGTGAGAAAGTTTCCTCATAATCGATTTCTTCAACTTGGTTGTAACCTTTAGCAACCAACCTAGCCTTGTTTGTTTGTACATTACCAACCATGTTAGTCTTTCTCTTAAAGATCCATTTGCATTCTATAGGTTGTACCCTTTCAGGTGCATCAACCAAAGTCCATACTTGGTTGACATGCATGGCATCCATCTAGGATTTCCTGGCCTTTAGCCACTTATCAGAATCGATATCAAATATTTCTTCCTCATAAGTAGTAGAGTTTTTGCCAATTGGTAGAGAATCTCTTTCCAGCATAAATCTATATCTATTTGGAGGTTGTCTCCGTCTCATAGATCTATGGAGCAGTTATGTTTCTTGAGCATCGGTTTGAGTATCTAATGCTTTGACCATTGGTTCAGGGTCCATAAGGACTTTAGTTTGTGGTTCTTAAACCTTTTCAAAAATTATTTTATTCACACTAGTCCGTTCAAGTAAAAACTTTTTCTCCAAGAAAGCAGCATGTTTCGAGACAAATACTTCCTACAGTTTATGTAGGATACCCTACAAACTTGCATTTATTTGATCGAGCTCCAAGCTTATCTGACGATGCACACTTCATATAAGCTGTACATCCCTAAATTCTTGTATAAGACAAGTTTGGTCTTTTTCCATACCACATCTCATATGGTGTCTTATCAACCGACTTGATTGGAATCTTGTTACAAAGGTAAGCAATAATCTCTAAGGTATATCCCTAAACGAGTATCAAAAGGTCTGCCCTACTCAACATGGAATGAACCATGTCCAACAGGGTTCGGTTTCTCCTTTCAAATACTCTATTACTTTGTGGAGTTCCAAGTGGAGTCCATTGCGACAAAATTTCATGTTTTGTTAGATAATTCAAAAGCTCCTAGCTAAGATATTATCCTCCTCGATCTGATCTAAGAGTGAGAATACTCTTCCCAGTTTATTTCTCAACCTCAGCCTTAAATTTTTTTAACGTTTCAAAACCTTCCGACTTTTACTTCATTAAGTACACAAAACCAAATCTAGAATGGTCATTTGTAAACGTAATAAAATGCGAATAACTTCCTCTGTTGGTATGTTTAAGGGTCCACATACATCCGAATGTATTAGCTTTGGGAGCACACCTACTTTTTCATCCTTTCCAGTAAAAGAAGTCTTAAAAATCTTACCAAGGAGATAGCATTCACAAGTTCCATATGATTCATAATCAAATGGATCTAGATAACCTTGTTTATATAACTTGGCTATCCTTGTCGTATTGATATGACCAAGTCTACAATGCTAGATATAGGTTTGACTTGGATTATCTTGTTTAGCCTTTCTTGACATCCATATTAAGCATTAGGCACTCAAGAACCATAACATAAAGTCTTCCATGACATTTTATGGATCCATAAAAGATATCATTTAGAATAATAGTGCAACAATTACCCTTCATACTAAATTCGAAATCATCATTCTTAGCTAGGTTTGAAATTGAAATGATGTTTATAGTTAATGCTAGTACACAATAGCATTCTTTTAGCTCCAGCACTAAGTCCGATGGTAAAATAAGATCACAAGTCCCAACGGCAACTATTACAATTTTTGCACCATTGCCCACTCTTAAGATTACCTCTTTTTACCAAGCCTTCTACTATCCCTTAAAGCTTTTATGTTGGTACATAAATGTGATCCACATCCTGAATTTGTTATCCAAGATTTATGATTGGTAGTAAAAAGGTTAAGCTCAATCATATTTAAAGTTACCTCTTTACTTGTCAAGATTGTACCCTTCCATTTATTAATAACATTTTTCCAAAGTGATATACCAGTCTAAACATTTTAGGCTAATGGAAACAAGTATGCCAAGCAAAGTAGCAATTATTATTATACCCATTCTAACAACCTATAAATATAGAACAAGTATTTGTATTAGTCTTTCATGTTATTAGCCAATTTAAGATGAAGTATTAAATCTTACATTGATTCTTTCACTAATTTTTCGCAATAATAGCCTTCACTATTCTACAAAAATTTCTACTAGATATTTCTAGCAGGCAAAGATCTTTTTCGAATTATTGCAACCTTGAGTGACTCAACAAATCACAATACGCCTAATTGGGTAAATAATGTAGCTTATCAATTGCATCCTCATGCAACTCCTAGATTAGTTAGGTGACAACTCATTATCTAAATGCATCATATGCATTTTGCCTAACCCTGCCTCTAAGACCATATGGTCAAGTGTAACACATCTGAACCTTACAGTTTTAATTGAGTAAGACCCACCAATAACTCAAATGTGCTTGTGTAAAAGTTTGACATTGAGTGACTCAACAAGTCACCAATTAAAAAGGTAGCCTGGTTATCTTGTTATATGATGGAAGGCAACTTAACCATGCGAAGCACGTCATTCAATATTTTAATACGGGATTTTTGTTGTTGCTTTTATCTTGTTATTTAGGTGTATCGAATTTGGCATACATAATATTTATAATATTACATAAAATAAATCTATCTTGCGTACTACGAGGATGATTATGGACTTTTATCTAATCTAATTTCCTTGAGCTATCAAAGGAAATTTGTTGGTCAAATCCTAAGGGATTACATACAAATATCACCATATCTTGTAGTCTTGTAATCTTCATGTCCCTTTGGCGCCTTTGTCCTTCATTCTTGGAATTACAAAATTTTTTTCTTAATTTAATCCTATGAATTCTAATTACATATATGTCAAGAAACCTCAAGTTACATTTAAGGGGAGTAAGATAAGAGGAGAATTTTACAACTCTTGAATAAAATAAAGGAAAGACAAAGCACACACTCCCTGTTTATAAAATAAATACCAAATGCATTCAACCATAACCATCCATAACACATTATAGTGGTCTAAGTCAATAATCATCCTTCTACATTCATAATCATATAATGAACATATAAAACTTATGTTTAATTCAAATTGAAGATCTTATAGGTCATTTGGCAATAATATCACTCAACCTTTAAAAATATTAATCTAAATAATTTGATGTCTTAATCCCTTTACAAGTTTTGTGCTAATTTATAAGCCCTAGTCCTACTAGGAATTCAATTGAGCATAAATTTAGTAATCCTAAAACTTTTAGGATTGTGAATTTAAATCTAATCCTTATTCTCAATAGAAGACCTAATCATATTAGAAATTTAATATTCATAAGGAATCTTAATCCAATTAGGCTTTCTAATCTTATCAAAAAATTTAATCCTTTTTGTCCTCAATTTTACAATCCTAGTCCAAATAGAATTAGATCTTTATGAACAAGAGTACTATTTCTTTGCCAATTTAATTTTAGAATTTGATTTGGGACAATCCTAAACTCTTTAGGATATATTTCACTACAATTAGGAGTCTAAATCCACGTCATAACCAAATTAGTAGAACCCCTAATTATATAGAGAAGAAATCGCACAAGCTAGTGCAATTTTATTGGGTTTGCATCTCTTATGCTGTTCCAAATTCTTTGGAGCTCCATCCTCCATTGTTTGCTGTGATTTTGGCACCAATTCAGAGATATCCCATGCCCCAAACATCATGCCAAAAAGCTCTCAAAATCTCAGCAAATTTGGAGTACAAGTAGCCATGATTTTGCAAGAGTTCTTGTCACACAAGAATACAATTCCAGCAAACTGTTTATGTAGAAACATCATCAGATTATGACTTATACGAGCTGATTTAATTCTGTAAATTTTCAGAGGTTTAAATCATCCTCTTAACCTTCTACCCACCAAAAATTACACACAAACTCTATCACGACCCGGAACTCTCATCGAGCCCGTGACAACTGCCGCGACGTCCCGATAGACATTCATTACCCGAAATACCAATCGAAACCTCGCAAGGCTTAACATCAGTTTTTCTCACTTCCCCTGTGAGTATTAGTTACTAAAATCATGTTTTAAGGTGACATGAACCAATTTCAATTCAAAAACAGTCAAAGAAAAATTTCAACTACACATGGGTATTATGGTCATTTTTTCTCAAAAATCTCGAAACCAGCTAAAAATATAGTATGCAAGTGGAAAACACATATTTCATAATCAAAAATAAGTTTAGATGTCTAAAACATTCATTTAAAGTGAAACTATAACTATTTAAATATAATAAAAATATTCAATAAAATATTCTATTTTCTTATAAAACAATATTTATAAAGTTACCGGTAAATAATTTTTGTAGCGTAAAAGCTAAATAAATGTATACATACTGTAATACAGATAACCAAAGTATAAAATTTAATTTACAGTGACACGTGGGCTTACGAACGACCAAAAGTATCAAAAGCGGTAAACCTACAGTTTTTTTTAGGATGCAAGTCTAACTGTAGACCTCAAAAAAGTGAGCTATCTACCGACTATCCTAAGCTTGAAATGGGTGGAAAAGAGGGTGGTGAGATTATATAATCCCAGTGAGTAAACAAATACCATCTAAAATATCTAAAGCTGAGTAAATGGAGACAGATAAAATAGTTTAACATTGTCATGACCCGATACTCCCCTCGAGCCTATGACAATCACCGTGATGTCCCCGTAGACATTCGTTACCCGGAGTGCCAACCGAAACCCTGCAAGGCTTTAGTACCATTTTTTTCATCTCCCCTGTGAGTAATCATCGCCAAACCTCATTTGTAAAGAATTTTAAGCTTTTTCCCTTTCAAAACCGTGAAAAAATAATTTTCACCTCATAGGAGCGTTTTCGACATTTTTCTTAGAAAATTTTTCGAAACCGACAAAAAATGTAGTAGATGAGTGGAAAACACATATTTCATGATTTAAAATAAATTTGGGTGTCTAAAACATTTATGAAAAATGATATTGCAACTATTTGAATAAAATAAAAATATTTAATAAAATATTCTAATTTCTTATAAAACAATATTTATAGAGTCATCAGTAAATAATTTTTGTAATGTAAAAGCTAAATAAATTCATACTTGCTATAATACAGATAACCGGGATATGAAATTTACTTTACAGTGACTCGTGGGCTCACAAGGAACAAAAGTCCACAAAGGCAGTAAACTTGCAGTTTTTGGAGTAATAAAGCCAACTATAATCCTCGACGATATTTGCTATCCACAGGCTACCTTGGGCCTAAAATGGTTGAAAAGGAGGGTGGTGAGATTATTAAATCCCAGTGAGTAAACAGATGCCATCTAAACCATCTAAAGTCGAGTAGATGGAGAAAATGAAAATAAGTCATCATATTGTAATTTCATTACCTTTCAACTCATTTCAACCAAATAAACAACTAGGCTTATGATTTCCTGAAAAGTTTGGCTCGTGCCAAAAATCATTATCATACTCAGTCATCAGGGATGGCCTAGGGCTATCCCAAACCGAGTTCGCCAAGACTGTTAAAAAGTTATGTACGCATAAATCATGTTTTTATTTTGAAAACATAGTCGTTCCTTGGCTTTGGCCGAGTTCACCCTCACGTGGTGATTTGGCGTGAAGTGAACTCTAAAGTGTTAACCTCAAAAGTTATCCACCCGCGCCTCTCATACTGAGGTAAGATATAACGGGGTTATCGTGCCCCTCTAATAGGTTGGTCCACGGAACCCACCCACTGCAGTAAGCTAATAATTATCCCATCAATCAATAAAATTCAATAACATGATATGGCAATTATTGTAATTCACAGCCTTTCAAGGCTAAATAAACAGTTCATATATTTCAACACAAATACCAATTCAACCATTCATGCAAATATTATCATAAGCCATTCGATTCAAACCATGAATTTACAACACATCAAATGGTCTCCAATTACTTTATTTGAAAAGCCATTATTCAATTTTAAAACAATTTTATGAAATCATTTCACTAAATCACATTTTGTTTATAAAATCGAAAAATTAATCATTTAATTCATTTCCCATAAAATTCACAAAATTGGATAAAACATACTTTAGATAATTAAGACGATAGTAAGGTTACTCACAGTACTAAGAGTTCGATATACTCTTATTCCCAATCTTCGGGCATAATCTCTTTACCATTATTAGAGAGCTCACCACCTATACATCATACGTGACATGAATTTCAATAAATTGTGTCAATTTATCATAAACTATTTCAAGCTCTATAAATCTATATGAATGCACGAAATGTGATGCAAAATGTCCGAATAGCCGTTTAAATACAGTATTTGACCTAATTCGCATTATTCTCGGTGTAATTGGCTAAAACCTTCAATTTAACTCCAAATCGATTTCTTTCACTTTCTACACTCCAATTATACTTAAAATACCTCAATGACTGTGAATATGATTCAATTTATCAGTCTGAACCATAAATCGCACATGTCTATACATTAGGTAAAAATTCAGATTTTCATGCAAAAATTTCCCATTAAATTTCTAGCCTCACCAATCATTAAATATCATCAAAATATCATGAAATATCATCAATTTCAGCCTCAATATGCTCCCTAGAAAATTCGGCCTCTTGTGGGTTTGTGAAGAACAAAGTGATTCCTTGCTAGATTTTCATACTTTCCATTACCAAACAACCAAAAACACTTAATTAGCTCGAAATCTAGCAAAATCAATGCTTAAAACCTCTCCTCTCAAATTCGGCCAACATGGGTTCGTCATGCAAACTTGAGTTCTAAGCATGAAAAATGAAAAAGAAAGCATGGGTAGTGTAAATCACAAGATAAAATCACAAAATTTTACCTTTGTTAGCTTAATCCCTTGAAATCCCACACTTTTTCTTCAATTTTCCCACCTAGGGTTTGTGTTCTTTCCTTTCCTCTTCACTTCATGCTTTGGCCAGCTATATGGTTGAGACTAAGAGAGTTTTAAATAGATTTTATAAGGAAATTCTAGAATAATCCAAGCTTGACACATGGCATGTTTCCATTGGTCCATGTGTAATGCTTATCCATTAAGCAATCTCTCTCCACCACATAAAATGTTTCAATTATCCACAATGTAAAATGTTAATGGCTGAAATCCATGGGCATGACAAGTGTTAGGTGGTGTAAAATTCCAAAATTCCAACTTTGCCCTCGTAAACTCGTAAAATTACCATTTTGCCTCTAAGACTCCAAAAATGTCAGAATTTAAATTTTTCACCTCTCAAACTCAAATCATACTCCAATGAGTCAAATGTGATCAAAATCTTTTCTAAAAATTCTCATTTTGTCCTCGGGTGGCAAAATTACCATTTTACCCCTAGAACATGAAAATTTCAAATTGACTCTAATTCAGCCCTCGAACTCCAAATCATCATTTTAAGTCATTCTAGGGTTTTAATTCTCAATTTCATCTTAAGATCTCTATTTAGACTAGTTCGAGGCGTAATTCATCTTAATAGTACCATTTGGTACAATATCGACTTTTGACGATTTTTCGAGGCTTTCTAAGTATGCAAGCATATTGTCAATCACATGAAGGACATGGCAAGTACTTTATAAGGTCGGGCTTGACAAACATACTGTAATTCATCACCTTTCAACTCATTTCAACCAAATAAAATCAATTTATATAAATCGAGTAATCAACATGGCTTATAAATTTCTTAAAATTTTGGCTCGTGCCAAAATCATTCTCATACTTAGTTATCAAGGATACCTTGCCCGAGGGCTATCCCAACCGAGTTTGTCAAGGCTGTTAAAAAGTTATGTACGCATAAATCATGTTCTTATTTTGAAAACATAGCAGTTCCTTGGCGTTGGCTGAGTTCACCCTCACGTGGTGGTCTGGCGTGAAGTGAACTCTAAAGTGTTAACCTCAGGAGTTATCCATCCGCGCCTCTCATACTGAGGTAAGAATATAATAGGGTTACCATGCCCCTTTAATAGGCTAGTCCACGGAACTCGTCCACTGCAGCGACCAATATATAACCCCCCATACAATAAAATTTGCAATAGCATGACATGGTAATTATTTTATTTTACAACCTCTCAAGGCAAATCAACAGTTCATACTTTTTCAGCACATTTACCAAATCAACCAATCATGCCAATATTATCATAAGCCATTCAATTCAAACCATGATTTATAACATAGCAATGAGTCTCCAATTACTCCATTTTCAAAACCATCTTTCAATTTCAAGACAATTTATAAAATAATTTCATTTCAATCACATTTTGCTTATAAAACACAAAGATTTACCATTTAAGCTCATTTTCCATAAAATCAAAAAATCGGATAAAACCCACTTTAGATAATTAAGACGATAGTAAGGTTACTCACTATTTCGGGAGTCGAATTTCGAGTACTTCGATTCTTGATCCTCGGGTACTATCTCTTTACTTTTGCCAGAAAGCTCACCACTTAGACATAATGCACAATAAGCCGTTTACTACATTTGTGCTAAACCGTTATAAAACCAGTTTAGGCTTTATACTAATGCATGAAATGGGATGTGAAATACTCGGGTAACTATCTAAATACGATGTTCAATATAAATTCAATTATGTACCTAAATAAAATGGTATTGGCCTAATTCGATCTATCACCCGATTAATTGGCCAACACGTCCAATTTAACTCCAATTAATTCCATATTTTTTCCAATTCTCCAAACCATCAAACACAAGTCAAATAGCATAAAATTTAGCAAAATCATCCTCACATTTCTTCTTGAGAATTTCAGCCATGGTAAGTGCATCAACACTATGATTTCTCCTACTTGATTTTCTCACCATAATTCATCTTTTCCTAACCAATTCACTTGAAATAAAATCAAAATCATCCTTAATATTCAACATGGAGAATTCGGCCAATGATGGGTGATGGAAGAACATGAATTTTTCTTGCTTGATTTTCATGCTACACATCACCAATCAACTAAAAACACTAAAATACATTGAAATCTAACCAAATCAAGCATCAAAACCTCTCTCTAAGTGTTCAGCCAACAAGATACCCATCATGAAATCATGTGATTCAACCATGGAAAATGCAAAA
>NC_030858.1:9869094-9981484 GCF_000208745.1 Theobroma cacao | reverse complement strand
TTTGTGCTAATTTATAAGGAAAATAATAAAGAAATAAAAGCTTGACACTTGTCACCTTACCATTGGTCCATTTTTAAATTCTTAACTATTAAGCTTTCTTTCTCCACCACATAAAATCCTTCAATTATCCATAATAATATTGGGTAAAATCCATGTGCTGGACAAGTGTTGGGTGGTGTAAAATTACAATTTTGCCTTTGGACGACAAAATGACTATTGTACCCTTTATGCTTTAAAAAATGTCAAAATTAAAATTCTTCACTTCTCAAACTCAAATTATACTCCAAATGATCAATCTTAATCAAAAATTTAATCCAACACTCACATCTTAACCTCGGGTGGCAAAATGACCATTTTGCCCTTAGATCATGAAAATTCTAATTTGACTCCAAATCGGTCCTCGAACTCCGAATCACCATTTTAAGTCATTATGGGGTTTTAAAATTCTCAATTTCATCTTAAAATCTCTATTTGGACTAGTTCAAGGTTTAATTCAACTTAATTGTACCATTTAGTACATTGTTGTCCTTTAACGATTTTTGAGGTACCCAAGTAAGCAAACATGCATTCTTATATAAGAATGGCATAATAAACATATTGTAGAGCTGGGCTTGACAAACTCCTTCTCTAAGTCCCTCAAAAAAATTTCCTAAACAGATCACATTATATTGCCAAATTTTTCATATTTGAATTCACTTAAAACAAATCTATAAAATCTTTAAGGACTTATTAAATCTAGATTTTAAATCCACAAATCAAGGCTTTAAAGGCCTTTTGAAAATAAATCAGATTTCAAAAATCCATTCACAATTGTTCTAAAAAAGTTTTCAAACTTTGCATCAAATCGACATATAACTAAAAATAGTTTTTTGTAATCTTCAATAATTAAACATAAAACTAGATTAAATTAATTAAAGGAAGCTCTGATACCATTGAATGGGATTCAAATCATGCTAAGGTGATCATACGCAGTGGAATATTATTAAAATTTTAATCCCCTAAGCCACGGATTACTTTAATTGAAACCAATCTAAAAAAATTACAAGAGAAAGATTTCGACATACCTAAAAGTTTGATGTCTGCTTTCTTTGGTGGAGTCTTCCTTGGCTTTTCGTTTTGACTTTTTGTACACTAACTAAGACTTATCAAACCATAGCAGCACGATTTTCCTGCCTTTAACGATAATCCACAAAGTGATTTGTCGAAATCTCTTCATTAAAAGTGTGTGAATTCCTAAGCCAAAGTTTATGGTAGCAAACTCTCAACTTTGAGCTTGCTTGTGTTTCTCTTTTTTTTTTTTTTGGGCTGTGATCCTATCTCAACACATGAGAAAATAAAATAAGACTATTCTATACGTTCAAAATAAGGCTAAAGGATTCTTTTATAGAGTGAATTGACCTACTTCATATCCAACAAGGATTAGAAAATGTCTTGGGCTAATTACGCCTTTATTTAATACCCCATCAAATCATATTTGATATAGCCCAATATCTAATTGGATTAAGCCTTTATAAAATCAATTTGATCACATCCAATTGAACTCAAATTAATTTCAACAATTCACCTTATTTGTGTGACCCATTAAGTACCTAACATATTGGTAATAAATATAAATTAATTCAACTAAGAATTTATATTTATATTTATAGATCACGAGCGGCATCAAGTAATACATCATGACCACTCAAATGTCAGGAGAGTCAATATGGTTTGACTAACCTTTCAGTGTGCATTATCTCAATGTAATTCCCTTTTTTTAGCACATATCTTGGATAGATAGCAAGCCTAGCTCAGTGTCTACTTTCTAACTTGTCAATATTAGTCTTGCAACTTTCATATTAATCTATCAAGATTGCCTTGGCCAAGGACTTTTAGTCAATATAAGCCATGAGCAAATGAGATATGTCCCCTTCAAATCATTTGGGGTAATGAATCCTCTATGGACTACTCATTCATATTCGCATGCTACATGCCATACCCAAAAGCACTCTGTTTAGGCATCTAGTCACCTTCAGACCCGTAAAGGTGAAATCAAAACATGACAATTCACATATAAGATGACCTGGTATCACAAGTCTAAGGATTACTTACACTACTGACACATGAGAGTATTTCCATAGACACTTGAGTAAAATACCAAATGGAACTCTTATAAAGGGTCATGTTTAGTGAACTTGTTCTTGAACAAGCACCCACATACTATCCCCAAGTATCTCGCACACTTCAACCTTTGAAATTAGTTGCTTACTTCGAAAGTAAAGAGGCTTAAAATGTAGCAGCCTTTGAGCATTATCAATGTCCTTATTCTTGACAATACAATGACCAAGAACATATTTAAGAACAAGGCTTTGATGTATAAGAATCTCATAATTATAACCTGTCACAACCCAATTCCTTAGCTATGACTGGCGCAAGGACCCAATAAGCACAACCCACTAGGCCCAAGCAAGCCTTTCTATATGCAATTGTATATTAGTCCATCTATCTTTCATATTTCTTTAACATCTATACTTAATAGTGTTCATATGTCAATACTTTCAAAGGCAATTCAAAGAAACCAAGTGAATTCTCACATTGGCATCATAATTAAAAATATACATAGATAGTTTGTCAAATGTATCTTAACAATTCACATTGAGCATATACAAAGACCTTGATCATCAGTGGAGTGACTCTGGATGGGGAATATGGCTACTGAATGCCAAGATACCTACCAAAAGATGGACGTACGTGGACACCTCAATCTACATCCCAACCACCCCTGAATATGAAAACATGAAGTTGAAAATATGAGTATAAACTCAGTGAGTGAACATAAGAAGGGAACAAGCAACGATAACTAATGTTTTAGAAAATATGATGCACTTACGATAAAACCATGCAATTTAGTCTAATTTTTGGTTTAAACCCCTCATTTCAAACTTTGAATGTTTAATCCCTTAATGTTACAAGATCCATGGTAAACCATGAAGTTGAATAGAATGAAAATTTTAGCAATGACCAAGCAAGACACACAAATAGAGGGTTTTCTCACTGCAACGAAAAGGTATTCATGCTTTGCATATGTTTTAGTTTTTCAAGAATATCTCCCACTACAAAAGTCCCATTGATATGATTTTTAGGTCATTAGAAAGATAAAAGGTTGGGTTACAACTTTTATGTTTACCAATTTGCTCAATTCTAAACGAAAAGTGGTCAAAATCTTTATTAAAGTGAAAACACTGCACTAGAATTTTTGAACCACCAGAGAGTTTCTCGCTGCAGCAAAAATCCATTTTCAATGCAGCGAAATTCCTCGCTACAACGAGCATCCATTCTCGCTACAGTGAAATTCAGAGCATGGATTAAGGGTGCCTACTCGAGAATTTTATGCTGCAGCGAAAATGAATCTCGCTGCAGCGAGAAACAGAGTAATTTAGTTGAAGAGGTCTTGTCACATCAAAAAGCCATTTTCTTACTGAAATGAAAAACAATTTGGGAGCAATTAACAATACCAACATACAACACAATCACAAATATTTTCATAAACTTTCTATAACATATATATATATATACATACATCATCATGCATACCATCTCGCCACACTCAGCTCATGTGCACTCCCTACTCGCATATAGTCAGGTCATCATGAGCTCATGTGCACTCCCACACCGTACATAGTTGGGTCATCATCAGCTCATGTGCACTCCCACACGAGCATAGTTGGGTCATCATTACCACACAAAAAGAACATCCAATGTATAATATACATATCAGTATAATGTGATAACGTATGAACTATTCATATTGCACATTTCACAAGATAGAAACATTTCATCAAGGGCTTGTTCCCCAGGTATATTTTTAAAGCAAAAACAAATCAAACTTTCAAATGATTTATTTAAACATGTAGGCACTTCCCAAAACATTTTGAAATGCAAATTCACTCACCGGTCTTTGTTGATGCTTTGATCAACTCTAACTTCAACCAATGCTCGGTATGGAGATGTGGAATCTCGTTGGAACCTATCACACCCAATAGCATCTCAATCACCCAAATTGGCATTAATATAAATCCAAAAGCTATTTCCTAACTCAAGTTCAGCTAGTTATTCCTAACTAGCTTCCAGTCACCATTAAGTGGCTATTTATTTCACTACTCTAGTCACCCTAAAAATGAATAAACAACCTCAACAATAAAACACTCACATATCCCATTGTTAGCCATTATCAACATCTTAAAAAAATCAATCTTAACTTATTACTCACCTGGGGCTTTTGTAGTTGAAATCCTTTTCAAGAACTTTTGAATTATTGTAGAGAATCTCTCTCTCTCTTCTCTAGAACGTCCAGCTAATGAGAGAAAGTATTAAGGAAGGGCCCTTGAGGGTTCTTGAGGTGTAGAGGTGGAAGAGCATGAAAAACCCAATGAAAAAATGGGCAAAACATGAAATTTTGAGCTTTTTATGAGAAGTTATGGAGGATTCAAGGTTTCCTCCCATAGAAAATGAGGAAAACGTGAAATGAAGAGAAGGGCTGGGATGAATAAGGATAAGCTACTGGAAGTTGCTGGAACTTAGATGTTTATGCTTCAAGTTAATCCAAATTTTCATTGAATTTACCAAAATGCCCTTAACATGGTGGCTTTGTCTTCCTCCCATCCTTTGTGCAACCTTTTTACTCTTTTTACATTGAAACAAAGACGATAATAGTCTAGAAATACTCGAGTTCATGAAAACGTAAAAATTTATATCTGAGATGCAAAATAACCATTTTGCCCCTATCGTGAAAACTATCAATATTTCTATCTTCTTCATTTATTTTACCATCATTCATTTATTCCTTAGGTCTATTTAGACCTTAATAACATTTAAGAGCTACTTCCTGAAGCTCACCATCATAAATAAGAAGTGACGAAATTGCCAATGGTTCGTGTTATCGCGTCTACTACTAGTTACAAGTCTGTAGAGATCGAGGTCTAGCACTCCTCTTGTCTCTTTGGTGCCCAAAATACCTTATTATGCGTCAATTCACTTCTGAATCACCTTTTTTTTATCTCACAAATTCTTCCCCAATAAAAATATTATTATTTTCTCACTTGCGGAATATTTTATCTTAAACTATTCTTTTCATCTTTCATTACTGTTAAACATTATAATTAACCTAAATTGGCATCTGACAAGCTTTATTAGTCACCATATCAAAGTACGGGGTATTACTGTCTCCCCCATTCAAATAAAATTCGTCCTAGAATTTTCCTCAACGTCGGGTTGTTAATCTCCCTCAATGATTTTATTCCATTTCTTTCTTCATAGGGAATTTCGATTTATGCACTTCATTACCTTCAATTTGACTAGAACACATTACAAGATCAAGGTACGTATCTTATATCTATTATCATCTTTGAGTCCAAACCACGGTACCCTCCTCAATTATTCTTTCTTATCATTAAGATCCCAACTATGCCTTTAATTCTATTACTAACCTTAAACATACCTTTATCTCGATTTTTGCCAAACCTCTCATCATTCATTCACCTTATCCCCATACACCATTATATAACTTATGGCATCATAACCACACCCTATTCATTCCTACACATATTTCTAACATTCCCTCACTCTTCATGTTTATTTCGTATTTATGCAACTTAAATCTTCGTAATCATACTCATCCATCTTATATGGCTTAACCACGCCATAGATTACATTTCCTTGATATCATTTCCTTGGATATTTCTCCAAAATTTCTTATATCAATATAGTTCCATTTTTTATGGGATTTCTTATCATTGTATTATCCATACAACTCATCGAATATATCGAGTTCAAATCTCGAATCTCTAAAACTAGTTCTTTATTTTAGTTGGCCACATCATCAATTCCACACATTCGTATGTACACGCACTTCTAAATGTCAATATTCTTCATTATGTGTAGGGATCTTTCTGTTCAAGTGCCTTCGGACTAAGTTTCCCTTTATTTGTTCTCCTCTATAACCAAGATTTGTTATAATAATTCTCATATTTAATCTATAAACATTGGGGTATAATCAATTTCATATTACCCTTTTTAGATGTTTAAATTACTATTCAACTTACGTCTTACGATAAGTTATCTCCTATGTAATCCATACAAATTTTCATCATGCCTACGCATAACTTCACATCATTTGCGAGCTTATACTCCCTTCTTGTCATTTCTAATTACACACTTAAGTTTCATTGTACTATATATCCTTGCACCACAATGTCATTAGTCACATTTCACTGACTAAACATCATTTTCATTATCTTGCAATCTAGTATGCGTATATGCTTTATAAGCTCATTTATCCTTAAAAGATTCATCTTTATTTGATCATTGCATCTTATGCAATACCACAATCCCCAAAGGTTATCTTTATTTCTCAATTATCTTTCATGCCTCTAACATATAAATTATATCTTTTTTTGCAATTCGTGATTAATCAGTCACTTAAGACTTAGACTTATTCAAATCATGCATAGCTAATGCATTTCTGAATTCCAATTCCCCTAATACATTAGGAGGTTTTCATTATTCGACTTCATTATCGAGATTTCCTTAAACCATTATTTGTACTATTCTCTTATACTGATACAACATCATTCTCCATTAGTCAATTCACAATTTGTACCTGAAATTACAAGACTAGAAACAAGGTTCTTATCAAGCACCTTTCAAAGTGATTGTTGTTGGCTCTATTAGTTTTTTATGATAATAAAACATTCCCATTTATTTGTGTCTAATACCTTTACTTGAGTGTGCAGGAAATTAATATATGAAATTAATTTCTTAACTCTTCAAAGAGTATTTTTGAAAGAAAAAAAGACTTATAAAATCAACAAGATGTAACCGAATAACAAGGAGGAAGCTTGTTGGTGAAACAAGGAAGAACATTGGTTGACCAAATTTCAAATTGGAGAAATGGTGGGCTGAAGAGTTTGAGAAACATAACCAACTTAGTCAACCAAGTCAGTCGACTAAGTGCTCTCTGCCAAAATCTACAAACCAGAAACAAAACCAACTTAGTCAACCAAGTTAGTCGACTAAGAGCTCTCTATCTGCTCTTTGAACCAGAGCACTACAAGACAGATTAACGGCTAGAACTCATCCTCAACTGTTTCCAACGAATATAAATTACCAAACTGCCATCAGAGTTGCATTTTCAAGTATAAAAGGGTCTTCCAACAATAAGAAAGAAGTTTTTTGAAGCCTTGAATGAGATTTGAGCTGTAGAAAGTTGAAAAACCAGAAAAGCTTCATTGCACTTGTCTGCACTTAAACTCCTACTCTTTGCCATTGTATTTAGCACTCAATCTTGTACCATTCAGATCAACTTGTGATCATAGGTACTTTTTTTAACTTCTCTTCTTGTATACTTAAAGTGAGGGAGTCACTTTAAGAGGTTGTTCAAGCTTGGGAAAGCTTGAATGTTATAGGTTGTGGTTGAGCATTGGAAAACCACTTTGGGTTTTAGTTGAGCCCGTGAAAAACTAGTGTAAAGGTTTTGGCTGAGCCTATGAAAAGTCATTGTAAAGCTTGGTGAAAGCTTGTGAATTTCACTAGTCCATAGTGGATTTGTGGGAAAATCCTTGGTTGGATAATCAAGGTAGTGGATGTAGGTCTTGGACCGAACCACTCTAAATTACTGTGCATTTTATACTCTGTCTTTATTTTTTTTGTTTTGAAAATTAGTTCCTCATATTGTTAAGAGCCAAATTATGCTATTCACCCCCCCTCTAACACATATTATCAGGACCAACAATTGTTACCAGAGCTAGTTCTTTGTTTTTAAGGCTTAATATCCTTTGGAAAGGTCCAAATGGCTCAACAAAAAACCACAATTGTCGAGGGACAATCAACAAACAGACCACCTCTGTTTGATGGCTCTAATTACCCTTATTGGAGCACTAGAATGTCAATCTATATTAGGGCTATAGATTATGAAATGTGGGACGTCATAACTGATGGACCTTTTATGCCCTCAACCGTGAATGTAGTGACAAATGAGTTGATGCCCAAGCCAAGGTCTGAATCAACTGAGGCTGAAACTAAGAAAGTTCAAATAAACTTTAAGGCCATCAACACATTACATTGTGCCTTGACCCCCACTAAATTTAACAAAGTCTCAAGCTGTATAATAGCAAAGCAAGTGTGGGAAAAACTTAGAATAATCCATGGAGGGACTTCTCAAGTAAAGGAGTCCAAAATTGCTCTATTAACACATAGTTATAAAATGTTCAAATTGGAGCCTGGTGAAGACATCACTAGCATGTTTGATAGGTTTACAAACATTACAAATAAATTAAGTAAGCTAGGCAAGCTTATCCCTGAATATGAATCAGTTAAGAGACTACTTAGATGCCTACCAAAATCCTGGAAACCAAAAGTGACTGCCATTAGAGAGGCTAAAGATCTGAACATCATCACTCTCGATGAGATTTGTGGTTCTCTTCTCACTCATGAGCTAGAGCTTAAGGAAGAAGAAAAAGAAGACCGAAGGGAAGCAAAGGAAAAGAAAAAGAGTATTGCATTTAAAGCCAACATCCTTGAAGAAGAGCTGAAAGAGCTTTCTTGTGATGATGATGATGAATTAGCTCTAGTTGCAAGAAAATTCAGAAAGCTAATGGGCAGAAGAAACCGAAGGATAGCTAGAAGAGGTTTTAGGAAAAACCAAGGTGCATTATGGAAAATAAGAAACAAAAATGACTCTAGCAAAAAGGAGAAAATGATCTGCTACGAATGCAAGAAACTTGGTCACTTCAAGTTTGAGTGTCCATTGCTGAAAGATGAAACCCCAAAGAAAATTAAGAAATCCAAGAAAGCAGTGGTGGTTGTTGCATGGTCGGACAGTGACACTTCAAGCTCTGAAACTGATGATGAAAAATCTGAGGAAAGAGCAAACATCTATTTAATGGCACAAGAGGATGAATGAAAGGTATCCTCATCCCCCTGCATTAATTCTTATGATGATTTACAAGATGAATATGAATGTCTTTATGATGAATTTGAAAAACTTTTTTCAAAATACAAATCATTGAAGAAAAAGATTGTATTACTTGAAAATGATTTGGAACAAATCAAACAAGAGTTTACCTCTGTTTTTTAGCAAAGAAATATTTTGCAAGTTAAGTTAGAACACTCAAAAATAGACTTTGAGTTTTTAAAACAAGAGCTGGAAAACAAGTCTGAAGCCTTGCAAATATCTCTTGATGAAAACACAGCTCTTAAATGTTTGAAAAACGAATCTTAAAAAAGATATGCATACCACAATAAATATTCAGCTAAAGCATTACCTAGATGTTATAATTGTGGTAAACATGGTCATTTGTCATATGACTGTTTTAAGAAAAGAAAAGTACAAAAAGTTAAGAAAATTTGAGTTCCTAAAGGATCCTTTGCTGCAACTAACACTCAATGGCCCATCAAAGTATGGGTACCTATAAAGAAAAATTGAAATTCAGTTTTGTAGGTTGGGCTAGACTTAAAAGAGACTTGTTCAAGAGCTCAACTCAAGAAGAAACAGCCTTGGTACTTGGATAGTGGCTATTCACGGCACATGACAAGACATGAAATGTTGTTTGCTTAGTTGGATAAAAGAAAGGGAGGAACCGTATCCTTTGGAGATGATTCAAATGGTAGAATACATGATATAGGTACAATTGGTAAGAGTTCCCAAACTCAAATTAGTCATGTTCTGCTAGTTAAAGGCTTAAAGCATAATCTACTAAGTATTAGTCAATTATGTGATAAAGGATTTAAAGTATGTTTTGATTCAACTAAGTGTGAAGTGATTGATATGAGTACAAATAAAATCTCATTTATAGGAAAAAGGTGTAAGAACATGTATGTAATTTTTCTTGAAGACCTTGATGTAAATAGTGAAGTATGTCTTGTTGCAAATGCTGAGAATGATAATTGGTTATGGCATAGGAGATTAGGACATGTGAGCATGCATAATATGTCTAAATTAATAAAAAAAAATCTTGTTGTTGGACTGCCAGAATTGAAATTTGAAAAAGATAGGATATGTGACGCTTGCCAACTAGGAAAACAAGTTAGAACATCTTTTAAGACTAAGAAAATAGTGTCAACATCGAGACCTCTTGAATTGTTGCACATTAATCTATTTGGTCCAATAAGCACAACTAGTTGAGGAGGTAAATCTTATGGCTTTGTAATAGTTGATGACTATTCTAGATATACTTAGGTGTACTTCCTTTCTCATAAGAATGATGCTCTACAAGCATTCTTAAGTTATTGTAAGAAAGTAGAGAATGAAAAAGGACTAGCCATAGTTAGCATAAGGAGTGACCATGGAGGAGAATTTGAGAATGATGAGTTTGAAAAATTTTGCAATGAAAAGGGGTTGGATCACAATTTTTTTGCACCTAAAACACCCTAGTAAAATGGAGTTGTAAAGAGGAAAAACAAAACATTAAAAGAAATGGCTAGGACCATGTTATGTGAGAACAACCTCCAGAAATATCTTTGGGCTGAGGCAGTAAATACAGCAACTTATATTCTTAATAGAGTCTCAATAAGACCCTTGATTTCAAAGACTTCATATGAACTTTACAAAGGTAGGAAACCAAATATGTCTCACCTTAGGAGTTTTGGCTGTAAATGCTTTGTATTGAACAATGAAAAATAGCCCCTAAGGAAGTTTGATGCAAAGAGTGATGAAGCAATATTTTTAGGATATGCATTAAACTCAAAGGCCTATAGAGTTTTTAACAAAAGGACCCTAACTGTTGAAGAATAAGTCCATGTAGTTTTTGATGAGTCAAATGCTTTACAAAATGAAATTCATGATGATGATGATGATATTGAAATCCTAGAAAAACAAATGGAGGAAATGAGCTTAAAGAACAATAAAAATAATGAAGAAAGCTCATCTAGAAGAGAAAATGAAACTCTATTTCTAGAAATCTGCAAAGAGCAAAAAATCAGCATGATGATCTACCAAGGAGTTAGAGATTTGTAAGAGATCAGCCACAAAACCAAATAATAGGTGACATTTCACAAGGAGTTAGAACTAGGAAAGCAACTAGAGAAACTTGTGAATATTCATCTTTTATATCTCAAATTGAACCTAAAAACTTTAAAGAAGATGAAAAAGAAGAAAGTTGGATAATGGCCATGCAAGAAGAACTTGATCAATTCATAAGAAGTCATGTATGGTCATTGGTTCCTGGACCTTCAAATCACCCTATTGTTGGTACAAAATGGGTGTTTAGAAATAAGGTAGATGAGAAAGGAAATGTAGGTAAAAATAAAGCTAAGTTGGTAACAAAAGGATACAACCAAGAAGAAGGAATAAATTATGATTAAACTTTTGCTCCGGTTGCTAGGATTGAAGCTAAAAGGTTATTGCTAGCTTTTGCATGTTTCATGAATTTTAAATTGTTCCAAATGGATGTCAAAAGTGCATTCTTAAATGGATTAATTCAAGAGGAAGTTTATGTAGAACAACCACCTAGTTTCGAAGACTTTAAAAAAATCTGATCATGTTTTCAAACTTCATAAAGCCTTGTATGGATTGAAACAAGCTCCTAGAGCTTGGTATGAAAGGCTTTCAAAATTTCTAGTTGAGGAAGGGTATGATAGAGGTAGCATCGATACTACATTGTTCATAAAAAGATATCTAAATGATTTAATTGTTATGCACATATATGTGGATGATATTGTTTTTGGTGCAACTAATGAAGCTTTATGCAAGAACTTTGCAAAGGAAATGCAAGGTGAATTTGAGATGAGCATGATGGGAGAGTTAAAGTACTTCCTTGGTCTTCAAATCGAACAAAGTGAGGAAGGAATCTTCATCAACCAAGCAAGATATACTCATGATATGCTCAAGAAATTTGATATGCTGAAGCTGAAATCAATTTCCACACCAATGAGTACATCTACCAAACTTGACATAGATGAAAAAGAAAAAGATGTAGATCAAAAGATCTATAGAGGTATGATCGGCTCTCTTCTTTACTTAATAGCAAGTAGACCAGATATTCAATTTAGTGTGTGCTTGTGTGCTAGATTCCAATCACAACCTAAAGAATCACACCTAACAGTTGTTAAGAGAATTTTTAGATACCTCATAGACACTCAAGAACTAGGAATATGGTACTCTAGAGACTCAACTCTTAGCTTAGGTGGATATTCAGGTGCTGACTTTGTTGGTAGCAAAACTGATAGAAAAAACACTAGTGGAACATGCCAATTCTTAGGAAGGATGCTTGTGTCTTGGTCCAGCAAGAAGCACAACTCAGTAGCACTATCTACAGCAGAGGTTGAATATGTTTCATTAGGTAGTTGTTGTGCACAAATCCTTTGGATCAAGCAACAATTAAAATACTATGGAATAATTATGCATAATGTACCGATACACTGTGATAACACAAGTGCAATCAATATATAAAAAAATCCAGTGCAACATTCTAGGACAAAGCACATTGAAATTGAACACCATTTTATTAGAGACCATGTAGTGAAAAATAACATTAAAATAGATTTTGTGAATACTCTACATCAATTAGTAGACATTTTTACCAAACCACTGAATGAAGATAGATTTTGTGAGATTTGAAGAAATTTGGGGATGGTTAATGTGAAGGAATTATAAGAAAATCTTTGGCTCTCACATTGAAAACAGAATGCATTTAGTCGACTAAGGAATTTGTAGTCAACTAAGAGTGGCCTGACATCCTTAAATAATAAGATTCAGTGAGTTTAAAGAAATAGGAGTAAATTGTGGTAAAAATTTGATTTACCGGTTGTAAAGAGGAATAGAGCAGAGTTGCCAAAGGTAAATAATCAAAATTTTAGAGGGAGATTTGAAAATATGAAGAAATAAAAATAGGACAGTTCTTAAAGGAAGATGAGAAGTTTTCTGAGCAATAACTGCTACCAACCTCTTCTTCCCTCTCCTTTACAACCCGTTGCTCTAAAAACAAAAACCTAAATCTTCCTTGTTGCCTCTAAAATTGACTCAGACCTTCAGAAATTTCTAGAACCAAAATGGTTAGAACATCTCAGAGTAAAGAAGTATCAGAGAAAAAGAAAGGAAAAAGGCCAATGGAGGAAGAAACTGGAACAGAAAGTCAGAAAAGATACAGAAAATCATGCCTACTTCAGTGAAGGAATGGCCGAGAAACTAAGGGAAAGGAAACAAAAATCTGACAAGAAGAAAGATACAAAACCCTCACACCAAAAAGGTATCAATTCCTCTTCTTCTTCGAAATTTAGAAATAAGTTGCATAAGTATAGATTCAAGAATATAGAAAATGCACCAATCTCCTGCGAAAAGTTTATTGATTGGAAGAATTTTGAGGAAAATGTAGAAATCCATACCAGTCTATTTAAGTATTTTGATGAACTGAAACTTAAAGGTTACAGCACCTTTAAGAATAGGTCATATAGTCCAAGTCTGGTTAAAGAATTTTACTCTAGCATTGCTTTGAAAGAAAAAGAATTAATAGATTCTGATGACTATGTAGAAGATGGCTTGAATGTCTATTTGAATGGAAAAAAGTTTGTTGTGACTGCTAGAGATTTAGGGAACCTGCTAAAAATAGAGGGTGAAATAGGTGAATTTGAACTTTTAGAAAAATATGATCCGTCCTGNACGTCCATTGGACCCATGCGCCAGTCATGACCCGAAATTTGGGTCCTGACACGTCCTCACTGTGGGAGATCATCACTATAAGGAAAGAAAAATACTCCTCTAAAAGTAATTCAGGTCTGATAATCAATCCACAGATTAGGATACTGCATTACTTTATAACAGCAAATATTCAAGGGAGGAGTGGAAGTCTTAGCTACATCAGCTTCCAAGATCTTTGGCTGATGGAGCATGTTTTTAATGGAGTGTCTCTAAATCTGGGGAGATTTATGATTAAGAAAATGAGAAGTGCCTGCAAACTGGACAAGGTCAATCTGCTATATGGGAATGTGATTACATCCTTTGTGTAGAAGAAAGGAATATGGGCTAAAAGGTATGATATGGACTTGGTAAAAACCAGAAACCAAGCCGTTTCTTATGGCAGCTTGGTTAAGATGGGGTAGGTACTCGATGGAAAGAAATTTATCAAAACTTCCAAAACTAGCTCAAGAAAAGATCACAGTCTGCCTGCTCAACCTGAAAAAACTCCTTCCAGATTTTTGAATGAGATGATTTTTAATTTGCTTATGAGGATTGATGGTAAGCTTATTGACCAAGGAGTGAAGCTACAGAAAATGGAAGATAAAATGACTGAGTTGGAAAACAAGCTGAAGGAGAAGGAAAACATGGCATTTGAGCCTGTGGCTACAAACAGTTCTGCCACATCCAGCACTGCACCTGCACAGCAAAGTGCAAAGGTTCAGTAGAGCCAGCAGAGAAGTTTGCCCCTCATATTGAAAGCTCTAGCACTCAAAATGAAGGATCTACCTACAAGTCTTCCAGTCTTGTTCTGCAAACTGAGGACTCCCCACAAGGAGTTGATCAACTAGCCAAAACACCCTCCCTTGAACCTCAAAGCAAAAATGACTAAAAACAAGGGACTGAAGTAGCTGGTGTAGAAACTCAGAAACATCAGGCCTTTTCTCTAAATTTAGAGGAAGTTTTCATTATGGACATTTTCCACCAAATGGTCAAAGAGGAACAAGCTGAAAAAGCCACTGTCAAGACAGCAACTTAGAAGGATGGTGCAAATGTAAGAAAAGGAAAGAAACCTGCTTCAACTCCCAAACTAAAGGCAAAAACGAGGAAACCAGAAACCACCACAGCACCACTAGCTGAGGCAAAACAACCAACCAAGGGAAGGAAGACTATGGCAACCGATACAGCTTTTCTCAAAAGAAGAAAGTCTTCTAGATTGGCAAAGAAGTCCACACCAGTTTCAGCCTCTTCTCGTCACAGTCCAATTCATGTTTCAAACAAATCTTCTCTAGAATCCTCTCCTAAAAAGTCATCTCTTCTCCGAGAACCCTCTCCTTTTCCTCTTACTCCTTTCTACAGCACTAAATCCTCATCCTCCGACACATCAGATGAATAGAAACCCATCCCTTTGATGCTGACAAGAAAGGGGAGTAGAATAGAATGGGTGCAGGAACTAGGAACTAGAAGAATAAAATTTTAAAAAAAATGTTAGGGTAAAGAAATCAGGAAGGAACCTAGGAAAGGGAAGAAGACAAAATCAAAGATGAATGAACTTAGAAAAATAGGAGATAGAAAGCAAAAATAGTCTAGGGGTAGTTTCAAAATACTTATTGGTTAATTATTATTTATGCCATGGTGGCACTTGAACACTTGGTTTTTAATCTTGTTATCTATATGGTTGTTTTACAAATGGATGTTGATATGATTATGATGCTTGACTGATGGAAATTGAAATCTACTATCCTTGGTATTTTTACTGCTATTAACAAAATCTACTACTACTTTGATATTGAATTATATGCTGATAATTGATTTTTTGTTTATGGTATTGTGAATAATTTTTGGTTGACAATAGATATAGATGTTGTGCATAGAATGTCAATTAAATCATGAAGGGAATAGATAAAATCTGAAAATTATATGACTGTTGATAGAACTTTGCTGAATTTTTTGTAAAAATCTGTCAACTTTCATTGCTGTAAATCATTCCAAATTTCTGCACAAATGCATACTCAAAATGTTAAATGTCATTCTCTCTTATGACAAAAATGAAATTGACTGGAGTAAAAGTAAGTAAAGTTTGCACAAACTAAGGGGGAGCTTATACTTAGGGGGAACAATCTCTATTTTTTACAAAAAACTAAAAAGAGTAAAAAGACACTATGCTGTTAATTAATGAGTGTTTTGTCATCATCAAAAAAGGGGAGATTGTTGGCTCTATTAGTTTTTGATGATAGTAAAACATTCCCATTTATTTGTGTCTAATACCTTTAATTAAGTGTGCAGGAAATTAATATATGAAATTAATTTCTTAACTCTTCAAAGAGTATTTTTGAAAGAAAAAAATAGGGATAAAACCAATAAGATGTAACTGAATAACAAGGAGGAAGCTTGTTAGTGAAACATGGAAGAACATTGGTTGACCAAATTTCAAATTGGAGAAATGGCGGGCTGAAGAGTTTGAGAAATAGAACCAACTTAGTCAACCAAGTCAGTCAACTAAATGCTCTCTGCTAGAATCTGCAAACCAGAAACAAAACCAACTTAGTCAACCAAGTTAGTCGACTAAGAGCTCTTTGTCTGTAATTTAAACCAAAGCACTATAAGACAGATTAACGGCTATAACTCATCCTCAACTGTTTCCAACGGATATAAACTGCCAAACTGTCATCAGAGTTGCATCTTCAAGTATAAAAGGGTCTTCCAACAATAAGAAAAAAGTGTTTTGAAGCCTTGAATGAGACTTGAGCTGTAAAAAGTTGAAGAACCAAAAAAGCTTCACTGCACTTGTCTGCACTTAAACGCCTACCCTTTGCCATTGTATTTAGCACTCAATGTTGTACCATTCAGATCAACTTGTGATCATAGGTACTTTCTTTAACTTCTCTTCTTGTATACTTAGAGTGAGGGAGTCACTCTAAGGGGTTGTTCAAGCTTGGGAAAGCTTGAATGTTATAGGTTGTGGTTGAGCCTTGGAAAACCACTTTGGGTTTTAGTTGAGCCCGTAAAAAACTAGTGTAAAAGTTTTAGCTGAACTTGAGAAAAGTCATTGTAAAGCTTGGTCAAAGCTTGTGAATTTCACCGATCCATAGTGGATTTGTGGGAAAATCCTTGGTTGGATAATCAAGGTAGTGGATGTAGGTCTTGGACCGAATCACTCTAAATTGCTGTGCATTTTATACTCTGTCTTTATTTTCTTTGTTTTGAAAATTAGTTCTTCATATTGTCAAGAGCCAAATTGTGTTATTTACCCTTCCTCTAGCACATATTATCGGGACCAACAATTGTGAGTACCACTCTCAGCTTACGGCTTCCTTTTTGTAACTCCATAACTTAATGCTTGTTTTCACAAGATTCGTAACAAGATTCCTCTTAAGAATTTCCTTGCAGATACTCATCTTAAACTTATGTCTCACCACATATGATCACCAAACCTGTGGTTTAGCTGTTAGGCTCCTCAGTATGTTTCAAAATCACACGTATTATACCGGCTGCGTATGATTGGTGATTTCTTTTTAAGGGTGCTTATGCATTCCTGAAACACTAAGTCATTTATTTGCTCTTTTAACATCCCGAGCATGTCATTTCCATAAAGGCATGCACTTATCCTCCCAAATATTTAGATGCATGCTCAACTATTCATAATTCAATTTATCTTCAGGGGCTTCTAGCATGCCACATAATCGGCCTTGTGTTGTTACTAATCCCCTTCATTCAACTGAGTTAAGACAAGATTTGTGAATGCTTATAGTAATACCTTATGTTAACTCATTTGCTATGCCACCCTTGAAATCTTTGATTCACAATTTCATTACTTGGTATTGACGTCTTTTGTTGATGTCTCATACACTCATCTAACCTTTCACTCACTTCCTCATCAGCCTTTAACAAGGCTTAATCTCTTGTCTCCTTCACTTCTTGGGATTTAACTTTAGTCAACATATATTATTATTATTATTATATTTTTTTGTCTTAATACTTCACGTGGTAATTTACCTCAATATAGCCATCTCAAGAACTCTCTAATTCCTCTTTTATTGACATGCCAACATATCAAGCAATAAGGAAACTTTTCAATTTACTCGTATAAACACTTTTCCAACACACTTGAAACTCCCAATGATAAAGCTCAACATTAAGATCAATGGTCGTAGTTCAACTTGCAAGTTTTATCTTCATGCCACTCACCATTTGCTCATGATTTCCAGCCATAAGAGGGTCTTAACGTAATAGCGTTGGGTAGTCAGCACTGTGACGTTGCAGCTGCTGGAATTTACCTTATCAAATTGATTCTTCTGCCTTTAAGGTTACTACACTAATAATTCTCAATCGCATAGCTTTCTCTTAAGCCTATACCACAGTTTCCATCAACATGTATATCTTCATTTTGCTTATCATATGCTTTAGGCCAAGTTGATTACTTTAACTCATATTATCTTGTAATTCTTATCATTAATCACTAAGTCCCACCTTAGGATATCCTTTCCATATGGTGTAATGAATTCACAACATACATATCACTACGCACATAATTATTCATTATTTATGGCATCCCACAATTCTTACCATCCATAATTAATTATTTTTCTTGTCTAGTAACTCAAATAGTTATTAACTTTTAGTATAAATGGCCATAAAAATAGTTCATCGTTCTCCACATTCTACATTCACAATCTTTATTAAATCAAGAATTCATCTTTCCGAAGTTCCATAATTTGCCTCCAATGAGCTATCTTTGTGTCAGATTATCATTTTATATTGCTATGGCATCATTTTATAATTCCCTCAATTCTTAAGTTTACAATCCTTGACTTAATCACGTTGACCATTCAAAGTGTCACCTATAGTCCCTTTGATTTCCTTCCATCACTCATCTTGATAACTTTCGACCTTTCACAACACACCCCTCATACATGTTAGGGCATTCTCAATCTCATGCTAAGCTTATGGTCATGTAACCACCAATTAGGCTAAATCCTTCTATGGGATATCTCTTTCCATATGATGCATGGGGATCACAAGATGTACAACTCCAAGTATATGCCTACATATTAATAACCTCCATATATTTCATGATCATGAAATCCACAATTTGCAAAACTCGCTTTCTATCACAAGTTCGCAATCGGAACATTAATCTTAACATATCTATCCCACATTTGATGGTATGTCAAAATCGCCCTTTGGACACATTTCACTACTAACATTCACATACCATTACCATGTCCTTTAGTGCAAATTTGATTAAGCAATGATCTCTAAATAACTCTTAGGTACATAAATATCAAAGTTTACATCACCTCGCGTTTCGAGTTTAACTTTACTCATCAATCCTTAACCGTTAACATTGGTAAGGTGGACAATTCACTTAATTGTTGCATCTCACCTTGGCGGCCATAAGATTCTAAATTCGTAAACTTAAGATGCAAAAGCTCCCTCTTCGAGCTTATCCAATAGTCAACATTTTCTAAATCTCTTACCTTTGGAGAACTCAAATTCAAGACTAATCATTTACATCATAAGTTGTATACTGAACCATATAAACTTTTAAATTGATCTTTAAAGCAACTTGTTTACTAAGCTCAAACATAGAACTCCATATAACAATTAGACTAAAATCAATGCTTCTAAATCATTTAACTTCAAGCTACCAAATCCACAACTAATCCTTTAATTCTTTGGCTTCACATTAAACATAGCAAAATTCAAGTTCATCTTTAAAGCAGTTTGGTTTACTAGCCTTTTTCTTGATGACCACACCTCATTTACAACAATCACTAGTCATTCCAGTCAAAGTATGCCCCTTATTTCCATTATCTCAAGTGCTCATTCATATTGACCCCAAATACAAGTCATAGTCATCAAATTTTTCCCATTGACAATCTTGGGCTCAACCTTTAACTCCACCAAATGAACAAGTTATTTCAGACCTATTAATCCAACTCCACTTTCCTCCATCCTTAATCGGAGGGATATACCATAACACTAACCTTTTATTAGGAACGTTTACTTAAAATCTTCCAATAACAGCTTGTGTATCTGGTGACATCTCAAACTTGAGCAACGACACCACTTATGACCTTTATATGATGCGAGCAAAAGAGTAGGTTACTAAGAATAGGAGTTTATATAACCTTCTGTCTATGACATGTGCTGTAGTCACAAGCCATAAACAAGACTCTACATTAACTCCGACAACTCCGCTAACTGACACAAGAGTTCCTAGGACTCGACTAAACCTAGGGCTCTGATACTACCTTTGTCACAGCCCAATTCCCGGGCTATGACCGGTGCAAAGACCCAATAGGTACAGCCCACTAGGCCCAAGCAAGCCTTTCTATATGCACTTGTATATTAGTCCATCTATCTTTCATATTTCTTTAACATCTATACTTAATAGTGTTTAAATGTCAATTCCTTCAAAGGCAATTCATAGAACCCAAGTGAATGCTCACATTAGCATCATAATTCAAAATATACATAGATAGTTTGTCAAATGTACCTTAGCAATTCACATTAAGCATATACAAAGACCTTGATCGTTAGCGGAGTGACTCTGGATGGGGAATATGGCTACTGAATGCCAAGATACCTACCAAAAGATGGATGTACGTGAACACCTCAATTTACGTCCCAACCACCCTTGAATCTAAAAACATGAAGTTGAAAACGTAAGTGTAAACTCAGTGAGTGAACATAAGAAGTGAACAAGCAACGATAAGGAATGTTTTGAAAACATGATGCACTTACGATAAAACCATGCAATTTAGACTAATTTTTGGTTAAAACCCCCCATTTCAAACTTTGAATGTTTAATCCCTTAATGTTACAAGATCCATGACAAACCATGAAGTTGAATAGAACGAAAATTTCAGCAATGACCAAGCAAGACAAGCAAATAGAGGGTTTTCTCGCTGAAGTGAAAAGGCATTCTTGATTTTCATATGTTTCGGTTTTCCAAGCATATCTCCCACTAAAAAAGTTCAATTGACATGATTTTTAGATCATTAGAAAGCTAAGAGGCTGGGCTACAACTTTGATGTTTACCACTTTGCCCAGTTCTAATTGGAAGGTGGTCAAAATCTTTGTCGAAGTGAAAATACTACACCAGAATTTTGGAACCACCCGAGAGTTTCTCGCTGTAGCAAAATTCAAAGCATGGATTAAGGCTGCCTAACCAAGAGTTTCTCGCTACAGTGAAAATGAATCTTGCTGCAGCTAGAAATAAAGTAATTTAGTTGAAAGGATCTTGTCACATCAAAAAGCCATTTTCTTGCTGTAATGAAAAGCAATTTGGGAGCAATTAACAATACCAACATACAACACAGTCACAAATATTTTCATATACTTTCAATAACATATATATATATATATATATATATATATATATACATACATCATCATGCATACCATTTTGCCACACTCAGCTCATGTGCACTCCCTACACGCACAATGCAATATCATCATCATGTGCACTCCCTACTCACACATAGCCGAGTCATCATTAGCTCATGTGCACTCCCACACCGCACATGGCTGGGTCATCATTAGCTCATGTACTCTCCTACATGCACATAGTTGGGTCATCATTACCACACAAAAGGAACATCTAATGCATAATATACATATCAATATAATGTGATAACGCATGAACTATTCATTTTGCACATTTCACAAGATAGAAACATTTCATCAAAGGCTTGTTCCCCAAGTATATATTTAAAGCAAAAACAAATCAAACTTTCAAATGATTAATTTAAACATGTAGGCACTTCCCAAAACATTTTAAAATGCAAGTTCACTCACAGGTCTTTGTTGATGCTTTGATCAACTCTAACTTCAACCAATGCTTGGTATGGAGATGTGGAATCTCGTTGGAACCTATCACACCCAATAGCATCTCAATCACCCAAATTGGCATTAATATAATTCCAAAAGCTATTTTCTAACTGAAGTTCAGCTAGTTATTCCTAACTAGCTTCCAATCACCATTAAGTGGCTATTTATTTTACTACTCTAGTCACCCTAAAAATGAATAAACAACCTCAACAATAAAACACTCACAAATCCCATTGTTAGCCATTATCAACATCTTAAAAAAATAAATCTTAACTTATTACTCACCTTGGGGCTTTTGTAGTTGAAATCTTTTTCAAGAACTTTTGAATTATTATAGAAAATCTCTCTCTCTCTTTCTCTAGAACGTCCAGCTAAGGAGAGAAAGTATTAAGGAAGGGCCCTTGAGGGTTCTTGAGGTGTAGAGGTGGAAGAGCATGAAAAACCCTATGAAAAAGTGGGCAAAACATGAAATTTTGAGCTTTCTATGAGAAGTTATGGAGGATTCAAGGTTTCCTCCCATAGAAAATGAAGATAACGGTTGGGATGAAGAAGGAGAAGCTGTTGGAAGTTGCTGGAACTTAGATATTTATGCTTTAAGTTAATCCAAATTTTCATTGAATTTACCAAAATGCCCTTAACGTGGTGGCTTTCTCTTCTTCCCATCCTTTGTGCAACCTTTTTACTCTTTTGACACTGAAACAAAGTCCATAATAGTCTAAAAATACTCGGGTTCACGAAAACGTAAAAATTTATATTTTAGATGCAAAATGACCATTTTGCCTCTACCTTGAAAACTATCAGTATTTCTATCTTCTTCATTTATTTTACCATCATTCATTTATTTCTTAGGTCTATTTAAACCTTAATAACATTTGAGAGCTACTTCTTAGAGCTCACCATGAAAAATGATGAAATTGGCCCTAGTTCGTGTTATCGCGTCTATTGCTAGTTTTGGGTTTGTAAAGGTCGAGGTCTCACACTTCTCTTGTCTCCTTGGTGCCCAAAATACCTTATTATTCCTCAATTCACTTTTGAATCACTTTTTTTTTATCTCGCAAATTCTTCCCCGATAAAAACATTATTATTTTATTATTATTTCCTCGCATGAGGAATATTTTATCCCCAACTATTCCTTTCATCTTTCATCACTTTTAAATATTATAATTAACCTAAATTGGCATCCGATAAGCTTTATTAGTCACCATATCAAAATACAGGATATTACATAACCTTTATAATTTCTTTGCAAGACCATTATATTCCGAAGACTTTATCTACATAAGTCTCTCATGGATAAAGAAATACCTCATACATTATATAAAATATCCATAATGTATTTAACATGAAATATGACTAATTAATGCAGTGTTTTACAAGTACAAAATCGATTGGCTTGTAGGGCTTACACTAACACGAACCCGAAAACATTTAATATCAAGTTTCCAAACCCTATTAAAAATTAGCTAAAATTTTGAAATACTATTCGAAATTGAACCCTATTAATATATGGATATCCGTTTAATAACCCTAATCTGTTAAATACCTAATTATACAAGCCAAATTTTTTATATATGGATACCTATTTAACAACCTAAACCTAAATTACGAATAAAAAAACATTACATTAAATCATATTTATAATAAATTTTATTATATAAATTATAGATATTATACATAATATGTTATATATGTATAAAATAATATATATTATATTAATATATAATAATATTTATTACTTATATATCAATATATATAAGTTATATATTAATTTTATATAGCATATCAAATATATACACACTATATATATTATGTGATAACATTAATAATATTATTTTATATTAGTTTATCATGTATGTTATAACACAAATTTATATATTATAATGATACATATATACAAAGTTTGTAACTATAATATGGTTATATAAACAAAGATAATAACTAATAAAAATCTTAAGTGTAGTCATGTAAATAAAGTTTGTTACAAGCTATAGTTGTTATCTTTGTTATGTTTGTGTTAATAGTTATTATTACTTAATAGTTAATAATAACACTTTGATATATTCTATTGACGTAAGTATAAATAAAAAACTAATAATTTTATAAGTTATAATTTTATAATGTTAACAAAGAAGAAAGTAAATATATTTATATTAAAAGTATATAATAGATATATAATTATACAGTTATATAAAATATTTTATATCGCAATACATTACTATATAGGTATAATAATTATAATCTATTAATATGTAGGATATCTAATAATCATATATTAACATCAATATATAACTTATATCATTTAAAATATATTACTTATAATTACATATTTCATGATTTTAATATAAAAGCATATTATGCTTGTTATATATTTGGAAATTAAAATACCTATTATACTTAATACAGGTATAATTGATTGCTATATTATCATATTAACTATAAAACTTTACAATATATATAATAGTAATTATATTCCTTGCAATATGATTTAGATTTATATTTACATTTATTAGTTTACAAGAAGGAAGTTGATTGAGATGGCTAAGATTGTGTTGAAGGCTACGATAAAGGTTCAAAGCTCATTATTCATAAAATTTTGAAACATCACATATAATATTTTAATATTATGCATAATCAAGTCGTACGAGTACTGAGTACTCGATAATACTTAGGAATTAATATAATTAGGTTTGGATTTTGGATATACTAAGGGTAATACTCGAAACCTACTCGAACTGAAATTGGGTATTAAAAGTCATATTTGAACCTGTCCCATAATCAATTATAGGATACTCAAAATCTTATGTTATCAAGTCAAATGTACACGGATACTCGAATAATAGCTACCCATTTACATCCCTAATTGAAGCTCCATACCTTCCTATCCTATCACTCCCTTTCTTTCTCCCTCTATAGCCATAGCAACCTACTATCCATTAGGTCATTATTGACAGAAAGGAAGCCACAAGTCTGAAACAAAGATATGATGATATTAGTTTAACTAACAAGTGAGTATATATTTTGTTTGAATCACGTTAGAGATGTTCATTGATCTGATGTAAAATTAAATGAAAATATATGATTTTTCAATAAGATAATGACCATGGATCAAATAAAGCTTGGGCTTGAAAATTTATGTTCAAGCTCGCCCAAAATGGTTTAAGTTTGTTGGCTTGGATGAGTAACCGAACATGAACAAGTTTAGTTCACATAATCCATATTTTGAGATATGGATTAGATTTATTTTCTTTTTTACACGAAGAGATTTATGGGGTCTTGATTATTAAAAAAAAGGTGTTATGAAATAAATCTTAAGAGAACAAATATAAAAGAAATATAAGAAAAAGTATTTAGGGGGAGTAAGAAGATCTTATTCAAGTGTATATTTACAAATAAAGTGAGGGGCTTATTTATAAGCTAATAACCCTTTATCTAGATAGAATTACAAGATGAAGATAATACTAAAAGATTAGATGAATGGATTAAATCCTAATCTTCATCCAATCTAATTTACATCCAAATCTAGATATACATAGTATAAATGGATATTCACAAAAACATTCATAACACTCCCCATTGAATATCCATTGTATCAAGAATATGCCTCGTTAAAACCTTACAAGGAAACAGCCTCATGGGAAAAACTCCAAGTGAAAAAAAGAGAGTACATAATTTTTTTTGTAGAATATACTTCTGAAATACTACCTCATTAAAAACCTTATCAAGAAAAATCCAGCGTGAAAAACCTTGATGAAGGAAAAAAGTGCAGTGCGTATTTTACTCCCCATGATGACTGCATTATAGAAATCTTTAAAATGATGCATTCCAATCATTTGTACCAACTTTTCAAATGTTGCAAGAGGAATGACTTCGGTAAACAAATCTACCATATTATCACTTGACTGAATTTGTTGAACACTAATATCACCATGTTCTTGATGATCATAAGTGAAGAAGAATTTTGGTAAAATTTGTATTGTCCTATCGTCTTAATATATCCGTCCTTTAATTGTGCTATGCAAGCAATATTATCCTTATATAACATTGTTGAAATTTCCTTCTTGGTTGACAAGCCACACATTTTTCGAATATGTTGAGTTACAAATCTTAATCAGGCACACTCATGACTTGCCTCATTAATTACTAAAATTTCTGCAAGGTTAGAAGAAGTAGCAACTATAGTTTGTTTTATAGAATGCCATGAAATTGTCATACCTACACATATGAATAAGTAACATGTCTAGAATTGAGCCTTATGTGGATCAGATAAATATCTTGCATCTGAATAACCAATTACAATTTTTTATGATGTGTTTGAATAATATAAGCATATATCCATTGTTCCTCGAAGTATATGTTTAATTCCATTCCAATGTCTTGGAGTCAGAGAAGAACTATATCTTGCAAATAAATTTACAACAAATGATATATCAGGTCATGTATTCCTAGCAAGATACATTAGTGCTCTAATTACACTAAGATATGGTACTTCAAGACCAAAAAGTTCTTCATTATCCTCAAGAGGTCGGAAATGGTCTTTTTTCATATCTAATGACTTTACAACCATTGGTGAACTTAATGGACATGCTTTATCCATATAAAATCATTTTGTCACTTTTACTATATAATTTGATTGATGGACAAAAATTTCATTTATCAAGTGTTCAATTTGAAGACTCAAACAAAACTTTATTTTTCTAAGGTCTTTCATCTCAAAATCTCTTTTTAAGTTATCCACAGCTTTTAATAACTCTTCAAGAGTTTCAATAATGTAATCATGCTCAAGTTATCAACATAAGCAACAATTATCAAAAATTCAAATCCGAATCTTCATAAAAACAAATGGGCATATAGCGTCATTTTTATAGCCTTCTTTCAACAAATATTCACTAAGACGACTATAACACATGTGTCCGGATTGCTTTAATCCATATAAAGATTTATTTAATTTGATCAAATAAATTTTTCGAGAATTCAAATTTTATACTTCAGCTAACTTAAATCTTTTAGGGATTTTCATATAGATATCATTATCAAGTGAGCCATATAAATAGGTTGTAGCTACATTCATTAGACGCATTTCAATCTTCTCATTTATTACTAGACTAATTAATATAGAATTGTAATTGCATCCACCATAAGAAGATATGTCTCTTCAATATCAAGTTTTTTGGTAAAACTTTGTCTGACAAGCCATGCTTTATATCTCATAAGCTCTTTTTCTCATTTTGTTTTCACATAAATACCTATTTATATCCCATTAGTTTTACACAATTTGGTGTATGGACCACTAGTCCAAAAACTTCACGTTTTGCAAGTAAATTCAATTCCTCCTTAATTGCGTCATTCCACATTGGCCAATCATTTCTATGTCTACATTCTTCAATAAATATAAGTTCAAGATCTTCATTTTCTTTCATAATATTGAGTGATATATTATATACAAAATATCACCGACGTTTATTTCATTCTAGTTCTATCTTTTCCCATATGACATAATTGATTGAGATCTCTTCATTTTCAATGATTTCAAGTACCTGAATTTCTTCTGAAATTTTTATCAATTATGTTAGGGGTCTTTTCTAGAGTTTCTACTTCCTTTTTCTAACCATCTTGAATATTTGCTCTTTTTCTTTTTAAAGGATTTTATCTTGGAACCGATTGGTCTCCGCACTTCTGGCGTGCCTTGTCTTACAGGGACATTAATGCTAATCGGAGCATTTACAGTTGGTATATAAGATTTAGTTATCTTCTTTAGGTGTGTAAATACTTCTAGCCACTGATTTACTATATTTTGCAAAGAAATTATCTTTGAAACTTCAAGTTCATATTGATTTGTGCGAAGATCAAAACTAGATAATGATAATTCATTCCAAGAAATTTCCTTTTTCCAGTTGCTTATTTTTTCCCCCTAATATTGGAAAAATTATTTCATCAAAATGACAATCAACAAACCTTGCAGTAAATAAATCTCCTATTGAGGGTTCTAGATATTTAATTATAGATGGAGATTCATATTCAATATATTTCCTAACCTCCTTTGAGGACCTATCTTTGTCCATTGTGGTGGAGCAATTGAAACATATACTACACAACCAAAAATTCTTATATAAAAAATATTTGGTTCCTAACCATAAACCAATTATATAAATGAGAATTTATAATAACTCATTTTGCCTTATGCGTACAAGTGTTGCTGCATCCAAAATGATGTGCCCCCAAACAGAAATTGAGAGTTTTGATTTCATAAACAATGGCCATACAATCAGTTGGAAGTGTTTAATAAATAATTTTGCTAAACTGTTGTGTATAAACATAAGTAACAGGCTGTTCAGCAATTATTCCAACTAATATAGCAATATTAAAGGCTTGAGGTGTAAATTCACCAACATTATCAAGATAAATTATCTTGATTACATAATTAAAAAAATCTTCTTGCAAACGAATTATTTGTGCAAGTAATCTTGCAAATGCCAAATTACGAGTTAATAATAAGTATACATGTGACCATCTAGTCGATGTATTTATTAAAATTATAAAATATCTAAATGGTCCACATGGTAAATGTATGAATCCACATATATCACCTTGAATATGCTTCAAATAATGTAGGGGATTCAGTCTCAACTTTAACTAGTGATGGCTTTATAATTAATTTGCCTTCAGAGCAAACAACATATGAAAATTCATTAGATTGAAAAATCTTCTAGTTTTTCAATGGATAATCACATTAATTTTCAATAATATTTCACATCATTATTGATCTGGGATGGTCTAATCGACCATGTTAAACATTAAAATCATTAGTAAACTTCTGGTTTATTATAATATAAGTTTTAATCATTCTAATATTTATATAGTAAAATCTATAGAACAGAACGGGTAATTTTTTTTTCAACACACACTTCTTACTCGAAATAATCGATGTAATATAGAGATATTAAGTGTTTTTTTTTTCATTTGTTGTCTCAATATGATATCTATTCAAATGAATATATTTAAAACTTAATAAATTTCTTTGAGATGTTGAAAATAATATTCCTCTATTATAAACTTTGTTCCTTAAGGTAGTAAAATATTAACCCTTCCGGAACCTTCAATTAATCTTGTATTACTAGGTATTGTATTTACATAGGTTTTTTCCATTGTCAAGAAGGAAAAATATTTCTTGTCTTTAAATATAGTGTGCATTGTAGCAATGTCTGCAAGACATATATTTACATCATGGATTTTAGATCTAATAAGATGAATATCCATATTTTTTTTCACTAAAATAAGATATATACAATAAGAAAATTACAAGTTAATGTGAAAGAACATTAAATACATAATTAAAACACATAATAAGAACATATCATTTAAATATAATAAAAACATATTAAAACATTTTCATAATATAGTTATACTAAAATATACCAATTACTATTAAGTTCACTATCGGATATTTCCATTACCAATCAAATGATCAATTCCTTTTTCAGGTTAAAAAAATCAACAATGGATATTTTCGTTACCAATCATATAATCAATTCCTCTTTTAGGTTGGACAAACATTTTGATGTGCTATATCAACTTGGCTATAGTTAAAATCATTACAAAGTTTTCAGTGATGCTTGATATAATTCAAGATGTACAACAGGTACGTGACCAATGGTCTTTCATGCCACATCAATGACAATACGTTTTCTATATTCTTTTTATTCTTTCCATTTTTGTCTTTTCATTATTCATCCACTTCTGGTAGGTTGAAAGTATTCATCCACTTTTGGTTAATTACAAGTATCTATCCACTTTTGGTGGGTGATACACTTATGACGGGTTATCCATTTCTAGTGGATTATCTATTTTTAGTAGGTTAGTGGGTTAAACCAACCATCCACTTTTTATAGTAAAATTATCCTTAAAATTAAAATAGTGATAATGTAAATTATTATGGCAATCATAATTATTAAATGATGTTGCATTCACTTCAAGGAATGGATGGATTCATGACTGTGACCATAATTATTAAATGATGTCACATTCTCTTTATGGAATGGATGGATTTATAATTTTCTATTAGTTGCTCATTTGTCGTATTCACTTCAAGAAATGAACATTCATGATTTTTCATTAATAGCTATATAATAGTAAATTCATTTTCCAATCAAAAGACAAAATAAAATATATACTACATGATAGCAAAATTCATATTAAGGTTGATTTTTAAAGAATTCAAATATTAAAGAGATATCAATTTACTCACCTAATTTGTTACAACTAGAAATTAAAGACCAACCACTGAAATCCTTTTAAAGTTGGAGATGATGAAAATAAAATAATTTCAAAACTTGAGAGATCGGAGGATCATGTTAATAACATGTTATGAAATAAATCTTAAGAAAACAAATATAAAAGAAACATAAGAAAAAGTTTTTAGTAGGAGTAAGAAGATCTTATTCAAGTGTATAGATAGAAATGAAGTGAGGGGCTTATTTATAGGCTAATAACTCCTTATGTAGATAGAATTTATAAGATGAAAATAATACTAAGAGATTAGATGGATGGATTAAATCCTAATCTTCATCCAATCTAATTTACATCAAAATCTAAATATACAACATATAAATATATATTCACAAAAATAGTCATAACAAAAAAGTTATTTTTAAGTCTCTTTTATCCTATAAAGCTCTCCTCTTTTTGCAAGACTTGAACTTAAGACTTAGTATATAATATAAACTCTTAAAAGCTTTCACCGTTGGGTATTAATTTTCTAGCTAGGCAACAGCTTATAAGGTTGGTATGTAATTGGTGTTTCATTAAGACACGCGGGAGTTGTCAAAGTACTTAAGTAGAGCTCATTGCCTCTGGAAAAGGACAAAAGAGAGGTGTTGATACTCTGGTTCTTGCCATTCTAATCTATTTTTTTTCACTCTAAGCACTGACATTAATCTCATAATCGGTTCCTCATGTTAGCTATTGTCTATTGGTCTCAATCAAAGTGCTTATCATCGAAAAACCTAACCTTTCAAAAAAAATTATTGAAAAACCTATTTGCTAATTCCTATCCACAGTTTCAAACAATGACAAAAAGAGCCGCTATGAGAATGCCATCTAACCAAAGGAGCTAGGCTTGCATTGTTTGGACGTGAATATGATTGAACAATGAGCTGTTATGACCATGATAGCCAGATTCCTCATTAACAGTGCATGGCTCTTATCCAATTCATTGGACATTCTTAATTGGTTGTTAGTTACAGAAAATGATATATGTGGATGTCATGTCTTACCTGGATTTTCTGGTAAACGATTGGAAAACACACAATCGTAAAAGAGGTCCAATCCCACATCACCATTTGGCCTCTGATTAATGGTTAGAATTATTTATTTTTCTTCTACTCTGAAGAAAAAAATAATAATATACCATGTGTACGGCATGTGAAGTTGAGGGTTTCAATGTGCTTGCTAACCAAAAAAGTGTCTTTGACTTTGAAGGTCCGGGAAGACCAAAATTCACTTTAGGTACTTCGTTATCGATCTCTTCACTCCAAACTTCGATGCGTCTACTGAATAATTGGAGAGGCAAGCTTGTATGGATTCAGCAAAATTATGCAAAATAATGATACGCATATAGGCCTACCACAGGCTATATTAATTTGGTGGTTGTTGACTTGAAGATTGTATTTCTTTTGAAACTTACTTTTAGAGTTGAGCTGTCATGGGATTCATATTGGGATTTTGTTAAAAATGAACTTTTTTATCATGATGGTACCTCAAGGGGTATATTGAATTCCATGAGGGATGGGAGAAAAAAGGAAGAGTTAATTCAATAGGTAACTGAGAGAAAGATCAAGATTATATTATTGCTAATGTGCATCAATCTTTTGGAAAGCACTGTCTACCTAACAGGCTATTGGCAAAATCAATCATTTGATTAGCCATATAATTTTAATTAATGATATCAACAACAACAGGTATAGAGTTCTCGAGCAGTCTTGTTCAACCTCTAAGCTTATTATGCAATTATTTGTACTGAAACGAAAAGGCTTATTCTTTTAAAATAATTTGACGTTTGCATGTGCATACACGCATTTGGATTAATCTCGTTGATAAGAATTTTAGTTATGACATACAAATATCTAGCAGCCACTTGAACTCGATTGATGAAACAAATGGTAGACTCACTTTTCCAGCTCTTAGCAATACAGCTAGTTTATTGCCTTTATTTTTTCCTTCTCTTTTTCTCAAAACATCATCTATAAAATTTCTCTAAATATTTTATTGTAAAACTCTATCATGAAAATTGTAAATTACCAGTTAATAATTGTAAAAGATTGTTGACTGGAATAATTTAATGGTTCAAACATATATTCTTTTATAATGTCGTCATCATATGTTTTTTGTTTCATTGAAACAAAGTAAAAGAAAATTTTTAATTCCAACCTTGACATGTAAGTGAGATGATTAGCAGTACAGGGATATACAAGAAAGAGTTATTTTACAGTATATAAGGTAGGCCAATAATTGAAAAGAAGAGCACAAATTATATTCATTGGAATGGACAGTTTGTTATTTAATGCCACGGCCACAAAATAACAATTTTACTTGCCAAAATTTGACTTTGGGGTCGTAAGAAGCTTGACTTTGGGGTGCATATGCATGTGTATGTTTCTGAATTCCTGTTGACTGTGCCTGCCAAGAATCTAATGCCTCCAACATATATAGTTAATTACAGCATAATTATCATAGGAAGCAGATGCTAAAGTAGATTGAGAGGTCGAAACATCCCTGAGGATATATCAATTACGTTTTACTTCTTTAGTCTGGACAAGTAATTGTTATTTTGACAAATGACATAATAGTCCTAGTCTAATTACAATTTGTACCTTTTCTGGTTGTAAAGTAGATGGAAAAGAAAAAAGAATATATCATTTCTTGAAGTGCATAATTCTATTAAGTTTCTTCATTTTACCCTCCTTATATATTTTATATCCACTTCCTTAAGATTATGAATTCAATATCCATAAAGCACAACTGAATGTCAACAGGAAACTTTATTCTACTAAAGAAGAGAAGTACAAACATTAATACTTTCTTCGCAACATCGACTAAAAGGATTCATTTCCATCTGCAGGCTAGACATCGAACAAGAATATTATTATATCATCAAAGTAAACGCCATTCCAATTTGCGACATCCGAGATTGCTCATTTATGACAATATTGGCAACTAGACTCCATAGAAAGTAGACAAATTCTGAAGCAAACTCACTTTGGCTTCAAGAAGAAAGATATACTCCGCAGTCCTTAGAAACAAGGTTTCCATGTTAATCTCAGAACAAGCAGCTGGAAGGATCCTCTGGAGCTGCTGAAGCTGCCTTTCTATGGATGTTCTTACGGACTCAGCAGAACTATCGTTAGCTGAAGACAGACTCTGCCTTCTGAGCTTTCTTCCTCTCATAAGCAAAACCTTTCTTCTGCAGCGGGGAGTACGCTTTGATCTCATTCTCACGCGCACCTGTGCAGGAAAGAGAGAGGACAGCTGCTAGAGAGAAAGATAAGAGAGTGGAGAGAGTGGAGAGAAGGGAGAGGGGTTATCAAAGGTTAAGGGTGGGACGTTAATTTATACTGATATTGCCATTGCCAACATCCATCACCACCACGTGTGCGTGCACCCATGTGTGAATGTAAGATGCATTGAATAAAAAATTATCATGTGTTATGGAATATGGTCATATCACTCCATATTATACCAATTCATATTAGAGTAAATTTGATAAATGATAAATGTAATATCCTCATTCTAAATATTTCAATATTCATCTACATGTGGATATTTTCTAGGTGATAATGTGACATTTATCAAGAAAATAATATAATATAGAGATATATCTTAGTAGGAGATAGTGATAGCCATTAATCTATTAAGGACTTCAACTATACATAGGAGGTCAACTCACCCTCATTCTATATCATAATTATTTTTCATTCCAAGCATTGCTTCAATAATACATAAAGAGCATTCTTTCAATATCTCTCTTTTCTTCCTATTTCAATTATTTCTTTTACAACACATTATCAACACGATCACCAAAGGAAGAGGTAATTTTCTTGGTTCTTCACCAACCAATTAGATTTGATTTTGTATACCGTCCAGTCGACCTAAAGCCAACAACAAACCTAGAGCATCCCTTCAACCCCTAAAGCAGCAGTGGGCCTCCGAGAATCCTTGTAATTGTCTCAATTAATTTATGAATCTATTTTTCTATGAGTAGAATTATGGCAAATATCAAAAAGCCCAAGTTCCACATCCTAGAAGTGAGTGGAAGCAATTTTCTATCTTGGTGCTTTTATGTGAAGATACATCTCCAAGGGCAAGGTTTTGCTAATGCGATTATTATAGATGGGAAAGCAAATGACAAATATAAGGTGAATGCACTGATCTTCATTTCCAGTCATTTGCATGAAAGCTTGAAAATATTTATCCACTCAAGACCTTGAGATCCTGTGGACAAGGTTGAGAAAGAGGTATGATCGTACCAAGACAATTATCCTCCCTTAAGCATAGTATGACTGGCAGCATCTTAAGCTACAAGACTTCATATCAGTGTCCAACTATAACTCAACCTTATTTGATATTGTTTCTCAACTAGAGTTATGCGGTGTTAAGCTCACTAAATCAAAGCTATTAAACAAAAAATTTTTCACCTTCCATGCTTCAAATATTGTATTCCAGCAGCAATACCGGCAATGTTAATTTAAGACATACTCAAAGTTGATTTCTATCCTCTTGATTACAGAGCAGACTAATGAACTGCTGCTCAAGAACCATGATTTTAGATTTACTGGCTCGAAAGCATTACTTGAAGCAAATGCTAGCTCTAGTAAGAGTACAGGTTGATTTAAGGGCTGTGAACGTAGGCAAAGGCATAACCCACGTAAGGGTGGCAAAAGATTTAGTAACCTTAGACATTCCAACTTGGCGTGAATCATGGCTAGGGCAAGAAGCCCATGAAAGATCATGATGAAAGTATTTGCCATTGTTGAGGCATGGTTAGACACTGGTAGCATACTTGTTGTATACTAAAGCACTTTGTTGATCTATACCAGGCATCCCTAAAAGATAACGGCAAGCATGTTGAGATTCATGCTATTGAGAATTTTACTACTTTGACCAACGTTGAAGCTAACAATGCCTTTGTTAAGATGACTCCCATTGCTCCTGTAGAAGCAAGAACATCCTTGGAAGTCTTTGATTTCTTCGAAGACCCTAATAGCTAGGATAAGACATCAAAATGATGGAGGACAGCCTAGACATAGGATTTGAGGATTTTAATATATTCCTCATTTTTTTTTCTTTTCCTAAATGTATTACCCTTGGTTGTTTGTTCCCAAGGAATAACAATATGGTCATTTAAAAATATTATTATGAAATGGATTCCATATTTATTATTTGAAATTTTAAATCGAATGACTAATTTACAATTTTTTATAATTCTTGACATCTGAAGTTGTCAATACAAATGCAAATGGGAACCACTGAGAAAAAGGAAGATGTAAGTTTTCTTGATAGTGCAAAGACACATACCATACTTTGTGGCAAACACTTTTTCTCGAGTGTGACTTTGTGTAAGGCAAATGTTCATACAATATCAAGTCCTGTTGAGATTATTGATGGCTCTGGGAATGCCACAATTGTTCTACCAAATGGCACCACCTTGTATATCGAGGATGCATTGCTAAGTAGTAGATCGAAGAGGAATGTACTTAACTTCAAAGATGTACGCTGTAATGGGTACCATCTTAAGACAATTTATGAGTAAAATAAGATATGTATCTGCATCACCTCTTATAAAATAGGCCAAAAGACCATCCATGAGAAGTTGAAAGCTTCAATTGTGTCACTATTAAAGTTGTTGAATACTACGCTACCATGTCTTAGAGACTAGTAAATCCCGATGAGTTTGGACTTTGGCGTGATCGCATAGGTCACCTGAGAGCTACGATGATGTTTAGGATAATCCAAAATACTAGATGACACCTTTTAAAGGATAAAAAGTTTTTGTTGTCCAAGGATTATACTTGTAAAACTTGTTCACAAAGAAAGCTCATTACTAAACCTTCAATGACAAAGATTAATCTTGAATCCTCTTCATTCTTGCAAAGAATTCAAGATGATATTTGTGAGCCAAGACAACCAGCAAATGGGTCATTTCGATATTTTATGGTATTAGTGGACACATCCTATAGATGATCCCATGTTTGCCTGTTATCTACGCACAACGTCACCTTTGCACATTTACTTGCGCAGATTATAAAGCTTTGAGCACACTTCCTTGATTATCCAATTAAAAGCATGAGATTGGATAATGTTGGTGAATTTACATCAAAGAGCTTTGATATATATTGTGCTGCACTAGGAATCGAGGTTGAGCACTAGATTCCATGTAATCATTCTTAGAACGGATTAGTAGAATCCTTGATTAAACGCATCCAAATTATTGCTTGTACTCTTCTATTGAAGGCAAAGCTCAACTATTCAACATGAGGTCTTGCTATTTTGCATGCGGTAACAGTAATTGATTGTGTCTCACCGCTAAAACCCTGTAATCTCCCATGCAGTTGGTTCTAGGCTATGAACTAGGGATTTCAAATTTACACACCTTTGGTTACTTTATGAGGTGCTTATAGCACAACGAAAAAGGACTAAAATGGGTCCTCAACACCGTTTGGGCATTTACGATGGGTTTGATTCACTGTCCATTATTAAGCTCTTGGAACCAATGATGGGTGATCCTTTTAACATCAGATTCGCTGATTGTCATTTCGATGAGATAGTGTTTCCATCAATTAGGATACCTAAGGCTTCCATGGCTAAAAAGTAGAAACCGGTTGAGAACTTCTCATGAAATGAGAAAAATCTATCCCATTTTGACCCAAGAAATCTTGAATGTGAAAATGAGGTGCATTGTATAATCTATTTATACGTTATTGCTAATAGACTTCCTGACGCATTTAATGATACTGCCAAGGTCACGAAGTCTCATATTCAAGCTGTGAATGCTCTAGCTAGGATAGTTGTTCTTGAAGGACAAGCTGAAATAGATCAAAATGGCCTACACCTAAAGTGTAGAAGATTGATAGGATCAAAGACATTACCTCTCAAACGAAAGGGAAGAAATAGGAATCCGCTCCAGAAGAGCCTGGTATTGAGATTGCTCCAAAAGAACCTATTGTTCTTGAAGAGGCACGAACCCATGAAAAGATCAACGACCTTGAGAATATTGAGATCTCTATTACATATTGTAATGAGATTTGAAATTAAAATGAGATAATCATCGATGATGTTTTTTCACTCTCAAGTGCTCATGAGATTATGAACGATGATTACGAATTGCGATCTATTATTGAATGTTGTCAAAGGCAAAATTGGCCTAAGTGGGAGGAAGTAATCTAGGTTGAATTGGCTTCCCTAGCTAAATTAGAGGTTTTCAAACATGTAGCTCAAACCTTCGACAATGGAAAGCCTGTTGGATACAAGTGGTTTTTGTCCCAAAATGAAATAAGAAAAACAAGATCGTAAGGTATAAAGCCTAACTTGTAGCCTAAGGCTTCTCTCAAAGACATGAGATTGATTATGATAAGATGTATTCACCTGTGATGGATATGATTACCTTTTGTTTCCTTATTAGCCTAACTATTTTTGAAAAATTAGAAATGCGTCTTAAGGATGTTGTGATGGCATATCTATACGGTTTATTAGACTCCGATACTTATATGATAATTCCCAAGGGGTTCAAAATACCTAAAGCATACACTTCTTGCAACCTATTCTCAATAAAGTTACAAAGATCTTTATACGAGTTAAAGCAATCCAGTCACATGAGGTATCAACACTTGAGTGACTACCAAATTAAGGAAGGGTACAAGAATAATTCTATCTGTCCATGTGTGTTTATTAAGAAATCAAAAATCGGATTTGTTATGGTAGTAGTTTATGTCGACAATATGAACCTGATTAGAACTCTAGAAAAATTATCTAAAACTACCGAATATTTGAAAAAGGAGTTTAAAGTTAAAGATTTTCGTAAAATCAAACTTTGTCTTGGTCTAGAGCGTGAGCACAAAGCAAATGGAATACTTATCCATCAATCAACATACATTTAGAGATTGCTTAGACATTTTAACATGGACATGGCTCACCCATTAAGGACCCTTATGGTTATGAAGTCTCTTCATCCCTAAAAGGACCCGTTTCATCTTAGGGAACCTGATGAGGAGATACTTGGTCTTGAAGTACCATATCTCAATGCAATTAGAACTTTGATGTACTTGGCACAATGTTGGAGACTAGATATTGTTTTTACAATAAATTTGTTGGCACCTTTTAGTTCTAAGCTAACTCGAAAAAACTGGAATAGGAAAAAACATATCTTCCGTTATCTCCAAGGAACAATAGATTTGGGATTATATTATTCTAAGGATTCCACTAACTCTAGTTTAGTTGGATACACTAATACAAGATATAAATTTGATCCGCACAAGGCTCGCTCTCAAACTGGTTATTTATTTTTGCTATAACAGCATCGCGATTTCTTGGCACTTTACTAAGCAAAGGCTAGTAGCTACATCCTCCAACCACTCTAAAATTATCACTTTATTTGAAGCTAGAAGAGAGTGTGTTCGGTTGAGATCCGTTATAACGCATGTTCATAATTATTGTCGTTTAACACCAGTTGCAAATTCTCCCACCCTAATTTATGAAGATAGTGCTGCTTGTGTTGCAGAAGTCAGGGGAGGCTATAATAAATGTGATAGGACCAAGCATATCTCGTCGAAATTTTTCTATACTCACGAACTCCAAAAAGTCAACAACTTGATGTTAAACAGATTCGCTCCACCAATAATCTTGCAAATCTTTTTACCAAGTCGTTGCCAACGTCAACATTTGAGAAATTAGTATATGGCATTGGAATACGACGAAAGATTAATTTGCCCCTAGAGGGGCAAACTATCAATTACCCCAAAAGTGGTAAGACCCAGAAGCAGTAGACCTTAGAAGTGACAATATGGTTCAATTGAAAGGAAGCAATTATGGACTTAGTGCACTGTACTTTTTTTCCCTTTTGTCCGATTTTTGTCCCATTGGGTTTTTTCAACTTAAGGTTTTTAACGAGGTAGTAATAGCACATCCAACTAGGCCACCACAATGGTGCTCCGTCTAAGGGGGAGTGTTATGGAATATGGACATATCACACCACATTAGACCAATTCAAATTAAGTAAATTTGATAAATGATAAATGTATTAGTCACATTCTAGATATTTCAAGATTCATCTACATGTGGATATTATCTAGGTGATAATGTGAGATTTATCAAGAAGATAATATAATTTAGAGATATATCTTATTACGAGATTTGGATAGCTATTGATCTATTAAGGGCTTCAACTATAAATAAGGGATCACCTCACCCTCATTTTGTATCACAGTTATTTTTCATTCCAAGCATTGCTTCAGTAATACATAAAGAGCATTTTCTCAATATCTCTCTTTTCTTCCAGAATATATTATTTCTTTTGCAACATCATGGTCTTAAATATATAGTATAACAAAAAAATGCTTAATAATATGATAAATATAGTAAATGGTGTAACTTTTTTTTTCCTTTGACCATTATTGATTATATATATGTGTGTGCGTGTGCGCGCGCATTTTAAAGAGGAATACAAATCAGTTTCTTTCTAGTTCTTCATTTTTGAAATACTTATGGTCTTTTTCAGACAAGGGCAATATAGTTCATTTTTTTGAGTCTTTAAAATTTGTTATAATATGTAAAATATTAAAGACCACACTGCAGCAAATATGAATAATTAAGTCAAAGCTACTTTATCCAATACCATTATTTGTGGTTAACAATTGTTGCTTTCCTAAATTATAATTTGTTTTTCTCCAAAAATATCATCACTACTCAAAATTTGGTTGAATTCTTTGCAAATTGCAACAAATTCTCTTTTCTTTTAAACAGTCAAACTTAGCAGCAAATCTGTGGTCCATACATGTCACAATGGTACACTATCCAACTTTTTTTTGTGTGGAGGAAAGCCTTAAAAGAAAGAAAAAGAGGTATCCTTTTTATAATAACAATAACAATAATATAAGGCATATCCTTCTCGGATGAATAGACAAATATAAGAGCCGCCCTCGTATTTCATAGATCAAATCAGAAACAATGAAAATTAACTTTTTAAAAATGCAACAGTCAATAAATCAATTTCAATTGTTCAATCAGGAAGGTTAATTGATCAAACGGGGTAAATAGTGAAATGATTATAAGGCACAGTAGTTGTGAAATTAGAAACTTCGCTGAGGATCTGACGGGGTCTCTAATCCTCAAAAAGAGCATTCGTTTTTGGTAAAAATCCAAGTAGAGGGCCAGCCATGGCGGTTTCACTTCAAGGTTTTGGCTATATGGTAAGCCCAGGTATCTTTGGCACCATATAAATAACAAAACTAGTCTTTTGAGGGCTTAAAGTTCTCAAACTGTTTCTCAAACACATTTTTCCCACCACTCTCTCTGTTCACTGGCCGACATGTCACGAATCATGTTGCCGCCCCGTACTAGATAATCAGTGATAGATGCTTACCATTCATTCAACCTACCTCATTATTTTGTAACTATGGTTGATTTCCCTTGCAATCCAGTGGCATTAGGTTACCAAGAAAAAAAAAAAACACAATTTTATTTTCTGTAAACTCAATTGGTGCAAAGTGATAATGATACTGGTTGGTTATATTAAGAAGGTCCAAAAATCTACACCAACAACTAGAATTATATATATATTTGTTGAGTTTGAATTTTCAAACAAAAAAAAAGTTTATAAATAAAGAGTGAATTATTTTTTATCGCATAATCTAAAATTATATGTAACAAAAATAAATAAATAAAAATATTTCCTTTAAAAGGTAATAAATTAGCGTGAGAGAAGAAAGCCAATTGGTAAACACATGAGATAAACCGAAATCAAAAAGACAAGGGGGGATGCATGGAATTTCAGTGGTTCGAAATTGCTCAGCATTTATCAGGTGCTGATGAGAATTATTAAAATTACGCAGCACAGCGAAAATAAAGGGCAGCCGTCGTTTGGAAACAAAAAACTCAGGCAAACAGATGAGTGATCCATCATCTTCAAGGAGTCAATTATTTAAGATGTAGTCTGGAGGGGGCCTGATCCTCACGGCGTTCGCTTGACTTCTTGCTTTCGTCAGTGTCACAATAGCTAACTGCCGTGCATGCATGTAAAATGGATACTTTGTAGGTCGTTTTCTAACGTCTGGGGGATATGCGAAACAGGCCAACAAGCACAGCCTAGCGCAGATGCAGCAGATTGAGATTGAGATTGCGATTGAGATTGAAATGATGATATAAATGCGTTATGTGCGTGGGGTGAAAGATAGAAAGAGGTCGTGGGGTCTGATTTGAATGCCGCACACGTGCATGCTTTGATTGCTACAAGCATTTTCAATCTTGATGAGGGGCTGTTTTTTGGTTGGGAGGGACTTTTGGAAGTTCCAACTGATCAGTTTCCAGGGCCTTGGATCAGAAACATATGGACACTTTTTTCCTTTGTCCTAGGCCCAAATGCTGCTTTCCCTTTCCATACCTTTTTTTTTTGTTGGCTTGGATAATTAAAAACTTCAAATTGTAAAATGGAAGCTAGACTGCAGGTTCCAAGAGTCAATTTTAGATTTCCGACTAAATTGGGAAACCTTTTCATGCATTGAACGCAACTTTATTGTGCTATGAAATATTGCTTTGTCTACCAGCTACCAAGTAAATGAAAAAGCAAAAAACCAGGAAAGAAAATTAAAGAGAGAATTAACAAGGAAAAAGTAATTGGTTTTGGGCCAATCATATGTCAAGATACGCTGATGAATCCACTAGTTGCCAAACCTGTATATTCAAGTATACACCTCAAATTCTTTCCATCGGGAATAAGTTTTGAGTTTCTGAATAAGGTGATACTATATATATACACTAGATATACTTGAATTGGTGCACGTCCATAATTAAGATATATTATGAATAAATTATTTAATTATGCAATAAATATATGATAATTATTCAACTCTGCTTGTAAAAATTTCACAACTTCATCTTGTCTGTATAAAATTTAATAATTCATCGTATTTGTATAAATTTCACAATTCAAATGTTTTAACCCACGACCATGAGAGGTTAGCTTCGTTCAGTTTTTGTTGGTTAATTATGTACATGACCTTACTTACCCAGTTAGTTAGATAAGAAGCAGAGAACAGAAAGTCGTGTCTTTCCCATCAAGGTCCGGATGAACTTGTTCGTAAACCTATATTTTCTTCTAAGCTTGTTAAACGTCCTGCGCGCATACGTGTATGGTAACTTGAATCTTCTGTTTATATTCACGAGTCAAATATCTTTTCATCATTGCCATATATAATTGTTTGATAATAATGAACCAATCATTCATTTCGAAGTTACATTACATGCAAGGCGTAATGAATATAAACTAGGTAGTGGGGACATGCAATGTAGCTGTTGCATCAAGTGTAAAAGCATAGCTTAAGCGCCTGCATTAATGCTGTTTAAGAAAACCAAGCATATTTTAAAATTACAGGGAACCTGAATCTGCATTCTAATGAGTACTGACAGAAAAAATCAAAAGATACGGTTCCAACCTGGAACAGATTAATGACAGCCAATTTCATGTCTAGACTTTCTACTATGTGAAAAATGCTCTTGATATAGACTATACGAACCAAAATATAAAGAAAGGACAAACAGTTAGATTCTGGAAATGTACTGTTTTCAGAAAATTATATATATATAGCATGCATCTGACCCTAGTTTATGTAGGATCAAAGACTTTCTGAAGCTAATAATGGTTTTATCGGATCCAAAAGGACAATAATGATTTGAGAAAGACCATGCGCTTGTATCATCAAGGTAGGGATCCAAGCACAGTACATTATCAACTAGTTTCAGTATAGACAAGGACATAATCACCCCTTGAATCATGTCAGCTTTGTAGTTCAGTCCAATCATTTGAAACAGAAATTTGGATGCACGAGCTGCAACCAAATAAGGACACAACTAACTAGCCTCCCTTGACACACAAGAATTTGGACCTAATGTTTTAAATAATAACTATTTTGATCTACAGCTGACAAATATTCAACAAAATCTCCTGCAATTTTATTTCGCTCATCCTTCTCTTCTCCTTCTCGCAAATTTGTATTTTTCCTGTTTCAGTCCATTGGTTTAGGTGTATTATTAAATTCAAAGGAAGTAATAGCTTCAACAAATTCATTATGCAGTACTCCACAACTCTGAAATCTTGCCAAAGTCAAAGATCAATAAATTAGACAAAACGCCAGTGGATTTTCCATTACAAGCTCCATTAACAAATTCCTAACATGTATAAGAAAACACCAAGCAGAAATTCTAATCATATCCACATAATGCAAAAGCGAATACAGCATGAACTTATCTAGTGACCTAATCCTTTTACAATGATATGTTGGCAGATTTACCCAACAATGAGCTTCCTTAACTGCAAACCCGGCATTCCCTTTCCTGTGACAAATAACAAATTGTCTCAATATTTCTAATAACGGACCATAGGTAGAGTAGTACAATTCATAGTAAACAACAGTGAAGAATCTTTCTAAAGTTTTGAAAAGAGAGGATTATCTAAGCTCATGATCCAGCAATAAGAAACCAGGTTCAATCGGTAATCTTGCCTAGCCAGTGTCCTTTTCTAATATTGATGAAGAAATTCATGAACATAAAAAATGCTTCTGACCAGTCTTGTCGACTTTCAAAGGATGCATACATTTACAGAGAATAGTAACTTAAGCACCATCATCAACAGTTGCATATAGGCCCTCGATGCTCTTTACTTATACATTATTTCACAAAATAACAAATGGAGCCTTGTCAACCAGAAGGGGAGCCCAAAAGCCATTTTATCTGGACTGCCAGCAAGATAATGCACAATTACGAATGAAACAGCAAGTAAAGAAGCATTTCATGTGGTGAAGAATGTGACCTGACACGGATGATGAACGACAGTGTTGGTAAACCATGTGCTTCACCATTTCTCCACGCCCTAATGTTTGAATGTCAGAACTGCTCATCCCAGGGCAACTGCCATTGCAGGGCTGCTTTTCTGCTATCGCATTAGGTGACTCAATACTTTGATGATTTTCCTTCAAATTTCATGTTGTTGAAACTTCCACATTGACCTTTCTTATGGACCGGAATTTTTTTGAAATAAAACACAACAAAAATTTATGGGAGTTTGGAAAAAGAAAAAAAGAGACAGGTGAGGAAAAACAGAATATAGTAGAACTGTCTTTAAGGTATAAGGGCAGCAAACATCAAAATTCAAAGTGAATAGCCTTCAGAAAGCAGTAAGACAAGACAAACATTACGGAGTGCACTGCAGTGCCCCCCCAAAAAAACAAAGCAAATGAAGAAAATGAAAATTATAGTATCCACCTAGATATCTTTAACAAATGCGGTATGTCTTCTCTTTTTCATCAACAAGCACCATAGATGTATCAAAGGAGAGTGAGTGACTGAGTTGCGAATAAAAACTGTTTGAATCATGAATGCTTCAATGACCACCCTTCCAATAAGGAGAGAGTAGATAACCCATTTCAGTCTCATGTTGTCATTATTATTTGTTAAATTTGAATCATACAATTTACTTCACCACAAACTCTGAAGTACCAAAGGGGCTGCTTAATTGCTCATTACCTTTCCAAATAATTCTCACCCAATGAGCAACATCCTGCTACATCAGCTTGAAGATCGCTCCCTAAGCTCATCCAAAAACCATTAGTTGAAGAATACATGTTCAACATGTACAGCAATCAGCACTCTGATAACATGACAAAATTCAATTCTACTTGCATACTTTTGCTAGCTTTGGCATGAGCCTATATCAAGTGTTTCTATTCTTAAAGGGTCTCCCATATGAGTTTGGTTCATGCCTTTTCTGGATCACAATGCCCACCAGTGAGTGAAATGACCTATATGTGGATACTAAAGGAACGCATATCCATCTATCAACAGATTTGTACATTCTAATAGTTGTAACATCTTTACATCTTTGTTGCAAATATGAAATTAAAAGAAAAAAAATTCCGGTATAATGCTATCTATAACATTTTACATCTTTGTCACACATTTCTACATAATAGTATGAGAATAGTACAATTGTATATCAGTTGATAGCTTCTGGAACTTGCAGGAGTACTGTAACATTTTACATGTTTATCGCACATTTAAACATATTTCTACCTAATGAGAACAGCACAATTGTAAATCAGTTGATAACTTCAGGAACTTGCAGGAGTATTGTTACTAGTATGCTTCTACATATCCTAGCCTTAGGGAGAAAATAACATACATGAAGAGGTAGCCTTTTGAAGGATATGCTGGTGGAAATAAAAAAATTGAGCCAAAAAACAGGCATGTAGCTCTCTGTTAAAAACAGGGCAGGTAGAAAGAGTTTTGGTTGCCCTTCACACGCAAGTATGCAATCCCACATCATAAAGCATTAGAATTTATTAGGGATAAATCCATGGAGGATTCAAATTCTGTAAACTTAAAGCTTTGTATTCAAGTAATGTCCAATTTCCGTTGCAATCATATATCTTGGGCTCATTGGGTATGCGCTGTCAAGTGTCAAGTGGTCTGTTTTCACCCCAACAATATTCACCAACAAAATCGAATGCAAAAGAAATTTTACACATGATCAAATATTGTAAAATAGTGTTAACACTGAAGTAGTAAATCAAACATAACTCTGCCTCCAGATCCCAACTTAGGCTTTAAATAAATTGTACAAAAAATTTATGGTAGCAATACTTTTGAAACTATTGTTTAATGGATTACATTTCCGTTCTTCTTGCTAGAAGAGATATTGTGCATAAATCCAGATCTATTACTTCTTTGGAATGTCTAGGAAATATAAGAATGGTAGTGTTGTAGCTATAAAGGATAAGGGCACTTGAATAGAATATGGAATAATTAGTATTTCAATTTTAAATAAATCTTACCTTGTAATCTAGTTACCTGTACATTTTAAATATCTTTTTTTCTTGTAATCTGATACAAGTCTATAAATGTAATACCTCTACTGTACAGATTATAGAAAAATACAACTGATATTATTATTATCTTTTATGGTATCAAAGCATTTAAGGCTTTAACAAGCATGTTCTTTATGGCCAACAACTATCAAACTTTGTCACTTACTCCTGCTCAATGATTCAAATTCGTTGATATCCATAAATGTAGCTTCTCAATTACCAGTTAAGCTAACATGCTTCAACTATCCATCATGGAGAGTTCAATTTAATTCTCTCTTATTTGGATACGATCTCATGGGGTTTCTTGATGGCTCAAAACCTTGTCCGCCATCAATAATCACTAAAGATAACAAGAAGGAACCAAATTCTGCCTTCCTTTATTGGTCACAATAGGATCAATTATTGCTTCATGCCATTGTTGCTTCAGATTCAAAGCCCTTAATTCCCCTCAAAGCCTTATCCAAAACTTCTTCTAAGGCTTGGCAGAAGCTTTCACAGCTTTATGCTAACAGCTCTCGATCCAGAGTCATGACATTGAAAGATAAGCTTCATGTTCCAAGAGACAACAAATCTGTTGTAGAATATAGGAAAAATCTCAAAACTATTGCAGATGAACTTGCATTAATTGGGTCATCAGTATCTAATGATGATCTTGTTCTTCATGTTTTGAATGGTATAGGTTCTGAGTATTGCGAAATTTCTGCTGCTGTCCGAGCTTGTGAAACCACTATTTCTTTTGAAAAACATTATGAAAAGCTTGTTGAATATGAAGATTATCTTAAGCGAGAGGAAAACCGTTCTGCCATGATCACTGCAAATGCTGCATCTCATTCTTATAATTCAAATCAAAGAGGATGCACTAGCTCTAATAATCGCTCTCAACAAGGGCGAAATAATTACAACAAAGGAACATCAAAGCTTCATTCAAGAATCAACCTCCACATTATCATATAGGTAACTATTCAAACTGTTACAAACGCAATAACAATTCTTGGCAGCAGCAATCATTTCGCTCATTGCAGCAACAATCACGTCCCTTAAAGCAATTTTTCTGCCAATTATGTAATCAAGCCGGTCATGTTGCTAAAGGGTGTCCTCAATTTCAGGCCTTGCACTCACAGGACCCTATAACGGTAAATTTCACTGCTGCTCCTCAAACTCAGTCATCCAACTCGTTAGTTGACACAGGTGCATCCCATCATGTTACAAGTGGCCTGAGTAATCTTTCAATCCAGTCATACTATGATGGTACTGATCAAATTGTTATTGGAGATGTTTCAGGTTTGCCAATTACCCGCACTGAAATCACCACTTTACACACTACATCGAGAACCTTTTCTTTTTCTAATATTTTGCATGTTTCGTTAATTCATAAATGCCTACTTTCTGTCTCCAAATTTTGTAAAACTAATGACACGTCCATTGAATTTTTTCCTCATTGTTCTCTTGCAAAGGATTTATATAGGAGAGCACCATTTGTCAAAGGCCTCAACAAGCACAAGGTGTGTGAATGGCCACAATCAACTGCAATCTCTACATCTGTGCAGCCGCCCATGGTTTAGATTGGTGTTAAAACTTCTCAAGTAAATTGGCACAATCGCTTAAGACATCCATCTTTACGCATCTTAATTTTTTTACTTAAATCATGTTCTTTACCTTTTGCCAACAAGTTACCTAAATCCTCTATCTGTCATTCCTATGCTTGTAATAAGAGCCATAGGCTCCCTTTCAATGATTCGTCTCTGACTAGAAAAAGGCCTTTTGAATTAATTTATTCTGATGTTTGGGGACCAGCCCCAATGCTTTCATTTGATAGTTTTCGATACTTTGTAATTTTTGTCGATCACTTCACTTGTTATACATGGTTATTTCCTATGCAATGCAAGTCTCATTTGTCTACTGTGTTCCTTAAATTCAAAAATGTTGTTGAAAATTTTTTAACACTTCAATTGTGTCTATTTATACAAATGGAGGGGGTGAATATACGAAATTACCTCCAAACTTCCACACCTTTGGTATCTCACATCTTCAAACTCCTCCTCACACCCCATAACATAATGGAATAGCTGAGAGAAAACATCTTCATATTGTTGAGACAAGGCTAACACTTTTTCACCAAGCTTCCATGCCTTTATCATTATGAACTTTTGCCTTTAAAACTGTTGTATATTTAATTAATTGCTTGCCTACTCTAGTTTTGAATTCAGTTTCTCCTTTTCAAGCTTTATTTGGCAAATTACCTAATTACAATAAGCTTTGTACCTTTGGTTGCTCATGTTATCCTTGGATACATCCTTATAATACAAACAAAATGCAACCAAAGTCAAAAGAGTGTGTCTTTGTTGGATATTCTTTACATCAAAGTGCTTAGCTTTGCTATGATCCTGTCTCTTCTAAAACCTATGTATCTCGCCATGTTTTTTGAGAAAGTATGTTTCCATACAAGAACTTGGATAATACTCTCTCATGTGTCCAACCTTCCACTACTAGTTCATGGATATCTATCATTACATCTCTTCCCAAATTCTCTGTGCCATTTACAAGTTCAAATACTAATCTTCCCTTGAGTTCTACACAAGACCAAGTATGTGTGCCATCCATAAATTCTTTTGCTTCGATTCCTAATGATTTTGCCTTGACAAGTGCAGCTCTTCCTACGATCTTTCCTTCTTCATCAGATCCTATCTCTTCTTCTACTATCCTACCTGAAATATCACATGAACTTGTTACTTCACCCTTGCAATCTACTTTCACTGCCATTCCTACTCAGACTCATCCTATGACAACAAGATCCCAAAATAATATTTCTAAACCAAATCTAAAACATGATAACCTTACCACTAAGCATCCACTTTCCCTATCACTTGAACCATCTTCTTTGTCTCAAGCTCTAAACGATCCTAATTACCATAAAGCGATGTCTGATGAGTTTGATGCTCTTCTTCATAATGGCACTTGGGAACTAATACCTCGTCATTTTGATCAAAACATTGTTGGTTGTAAATGGGTGTTTCGCATCAAAAGACGCCTTGATGGTAGTGTTGAACGATATAAAGCTTGTTTAGTTGTTAAAAGGTTTCACCAAAGACCTGGAGTTGACTTCACTAACTTTTAGTCCTATGGTTAAGCCTACAACCATTTGAACTATCCTTACTATTGCATTATCTCGAGAATGGCAACTTCGACAAATGGATGTAAGCAAATGCATTTTTGCATGGAACGTTATCTGAGGATGTTTTCATGGCCCAACCTCCTGGTTTTGTTGACTCCATTCATCCTACATATGTGTGCAGGCTACACAAAGTACTTTATGGCCAAAAGCAAGCACCTAGAGAATGGTACAAAGCTCTACATTCTTCTTTTTATTTCTTTTGGCATTATTCAATCCAAATCCGATGCTTCCTTGTTTATATAATCAGATGGTACCACTATTGCCTATCTTTTAATCTATGTTGATGCTATTGTTCTAACTAGCATTAACAACTCTTTTACTGATGAAGTCATTAATGTTATCTCACAACAGTTTTCTGTTAAAGATCTTAGGTTATTATAATACTTTCACCTACAACTACTGGTCTATTTTTGTCTTAATAGAAATATATCCATGATATACTTGATCGCTCTCATATTACTGGTGTAAAAGAAATCTCAACACCTATGGCTACAAAGTGTTTTTTGTCTTCTTGTGATCATACAGGTGCTACTGATGCCACAAAATATAGACAGTTGTTGGATGCTCTCTAATATTTGTGCTTTGCTCGACTTGATATTGCATTTGCTATTAATAAACTATCTCAGTGCATGCATTCCCCGACTGAACAACATTAAAGCATTACAAAATGTCTTTTGCATTATTTAAAGCGTATTATATCTTACAGCCTACATATTTGTTGAAGATTAATGCGTAATCTATGAAATCAGTTTCTTGGAGTTATTGGTGAGAAGTAATAGTTCTAAAAGTTGAAGAAGTTTTTCAAAGAACAAAACGTTGCCATTCAAGACTTAAGTAGCTGAGGGCAATACCATGGTTCATAGTGTCATTTAGCTTGTTTTTTATTTTATAGTTGCTATATGTAGTGTTATGTTGTCGTTTGGTTAAGTCTTGTTTGTAATTGAGTTTTATACACATCCTTTGGGTGTCGTTTTAAGTTCAGTTTATCATTTCTATTTTCAAGGCTAACGGTCATAGGTGTAAGCTTTCTTTTTTCTGTTGAAGCTGTGATTTGATTGTAGTGAAGTTTTCTTTTTGATCCAATTTATGAGGAAAGGTTGTTATTGCTTAGTATAAATACAAATTTGAAAATTGGATCGGTGCTTTTTGGATTTATCATATTGAGCTCAAAATTTCTTTTCTGTTTTTTCTACTCAAGTTCTCTGAATTTCCTCCAAGTATTTTTCTAGTAAAATTAATGTTAGTTGTTTTCTTCAATTGGTATCAAAGCATTGAGCGATCTGAAAGGCCTAGGTAGTGATACAATGACTTCTGGATTTAATTCATCAGCTCCACCAAAGTTCACCGGAGAGAATTATTCTTTCTAGAGTGTGAAGATGAAGTCATATCTCAAAGCCTTCACGCTGTGGGAAGCAATGGAAACAGATGAAGAGCCAATGCAAAGGAGAGCTAATCCGACTATAGCTCAGATCAATCAATTTGAGGAAAACAAAGCAAAAAGGTACAAAGCTCTGTCTTGCTTTCACTCAACTTTATTTGATGACATTTTTGCTCGAGTTATGCATTTGAGATCTCCTAAGCAAATTTGGGATTATCTGAGGGATGAGTTTTTTGGAAGTGAAAGAACTAGGCAAATTCAAGCTTTCAACTTAACTCAAAAGTTTAAAATGCTTAGAATGGAGGATAGTGAGAACATTAGAGATTTTACTAGAAAAAATGATAGGACTAGTAAATCAATTAAGGTTACTAGGAAGGGAAATTACTGAAGAACGTTTAGTAAGTAAGATGTTAGTGAGTTTGCTTGAGAAATATGAATCTAAGGTGTCATCATTAGAAGACTCTAGAGATCTAGCTCATATGACTTTAAAAGACTTAGTTAATGCTTTAGAGGGTCTTGAGTAGAGAAGAGCTTTTAGGCAAAAGAGTGTAACTTACTTTGCCTTGATTGCTAAGATGAAAACTCAAAAGGAGGATGATAGAAAGTTGAAAAGTAATTTTGTTGAAAGAAAAAACAAAAGAAAGAAAAATGGAGGGAAGAGACAGAGAGAGAAAAAGAAAGAGTTTTCACCATGTCAGTACTATAAGAAGACAAATCATACTGAGAAGTTTTGTTGGTACAGACCAAACGTGGTATGTAGAGCTTGGAGTCAAAAAGGGGATGTTGAAAAAATGTGTAAGACTCGCACCAACGGAAAAGAAAAAGCTAATGTAGCTGAACAAATAGAAGATGAAACTGAGGAGGTTTTGTTTATGGCAACAAGTGAAGAAGGTCTAAGTAAAACTAATATATGGTTATTAGACAGTTCATGCTCGCATCATTTGATTGGAAATACGTCTCTTTTCTCCACTCTTGATACAAGTTTTAAGTCAAAAGAGAAGATTAGAGATGGTAATTACTTAGATACACTTGGTGTTGACACTATTACTGTAAAAACTACTTCAGGAGATAAGTGCATCAACAGTGTGCATTATGTACCAAGTGCCAATCATAATTTGTAGAGTGTGGGACAATTGGCTAAGGATCACTATACTTTGTTGTTTAAAGATGAAGTTTGTACAATAATTGATCCAAATGGTGATGAATTGTACACTATTGCAATGAAGAACAATTGTTATCCTCTTAATTTAGTTAATACTACTTCACATTTGGCCTTGTATAATGAGCTAGATATATCAAAGATGTGGCATAGGAGGTTTAGACATGTCCATTACAGTTCTTTGTCTTTAATGTCAGAAAATCATTTGGTGGAAGGATTACCTGGAATTGCAAAACCATCTAAACTTTATAAAGCTTGTCAACTTGGAAAGCAGACTAGGAAACCATTTCATAAACATAACGGATGGAAGGCTACCAGGAAGCTTGAGCTGATGCATACAAACATTTCTGATCCAATGAAGATTGCCTCACTCAGTGGAAACAGGTACTATATCATCTTTATTGATGATTATACAAAGTTTTGTTGGATTTTTTTCTTAAAAAAGAAATCTGACGCATTAAACTACTTCAAGAAGTTTAAGGTAGCTACTGAAAATCATTCAGGTAAATGTGTCAAAACTTTGAGAACTGATAATGGCAAGGAGTATACTTCAGCTGAATTTAAGTCCTATCTCGAGTCATTAGGAGTTAAATATCAACTAACTATTCCTTATAACTCTCTACAAAATGGTAAGGCTAAGAGGATAAATAGGATTTTAGCTGAAATGGGAAGATGCTTGTTATTTCAAATGAATATGCCAAGGGCATTTTGGGTAAAAGTTGTAAACAAAGCTAATTATCTACTAAACATACTTATACCAGAGTCTTGGATAGTAAAATCTCGTATGAAATGTGGTTTGATCATAAACCAAGAGAGTCTCATCTCAAAACCTTTGGATGCATTTGTTATGCTATGGTACTAGATGCTAGGAGGTCTAAGTTTGATCCAAAGTTTGTTACAGCAATGTTGGTTGGCTATAGTGAAGTCTCAAAAGGCTACGCGTTATGTGATCCTGAGCTGGAAAAGGTTTTTGTTAGTAGAGTTGTGGTATTTGATAAGGGTCAAAGTTAGAATTGGCCTAATATGAGTGTTGGACAGTTTGATTTCACTACTACAGCTAATAAAGTGGTACAACAGGCTGCAATTGATGATGAATTAGATTTGGAGGATAAAAGTAAGGCTGTTAGAGGTACAAGGAGCTTAACAGATATTTACAGTAGATATAATGTAGCTTTAGCTGAACCTGCAACATTCAAGCAAGCTTAGTTAGAAAATCACTAGAAATTAGCTATGGATGTTGAAATGCAAATGATAACTAAGAACAGGACATGGATTGTTGTGGATAAACCTACTGAAAAGAACATTATTAGAGTTAAGTGGATTTACAGAACCAAATTTAGTCTAGATGGCTCTGTAAATAAATATAAAGCTCAATTGGCGGTTAAAGGATATGCCCAAGTTTATAAGGTTGACTATATGGAGACTTTTGCTCTAATAGCTCGACATGATACAATAAGAATGCTTGCTACTTTATCATGAAGGGAGGGATGGAGAATTTATCATCTTGATGTCAAATCAGCTTTCTTGAATGGCATTCTCATTGAAGACATTTATATAGAACAGCTTGAAGGCTATGTGCAGCAAAGTTCAAAGAAGAAGGTTTGCAAGCTTGTAAGGCTTTATATGGCTTGAAGTAGGCTCAAAGAGCTTGCTGTACTCGAATTGATGATCATTTTAGAGATCAAGGGTTTTAGAGGAGCAAAAATGAGTCAACAATGTATGTGAAGAGAGGAAATGGCACTAATTTATTGATTGTGGCACTGTATGTTGATGATCTTCTTATCACTAGCCTTGAAGGAGAGTATCTAACTGAGTTTAAAACTCAAATGAAAAAGGTGTTTGAAATGACTGACTTAGGTGAAATGACTTACTTTCTTAGTATGGAAGTGGTGCAAATTACCGATAAAGTCATATTGTATCAAGGTAAATATACTGAGGATCTGTTAAAGAAGTTCAATATGAGTATGTGCAAGGCAGTGAGTACACCATTGTGCATTGGTGCTAAGTTTAGTATAGTTGATGGTGCTAAGAAGGCAAATGGGCAGTTATATAGAAGTATTATTGGTTCTTTACTATACTTAGCACCTACAAGGCCTGATATAATGTTTGCAACAAGTTTGTTGTCAAGATTCATGCAAGATCCTACTAAGACTCACTTTATAGCTGTAAAAAATATATTCAAGTATGTGAAAGGAACTATGGATTTTGGATTAGAATACATGAAGTAGGAGAGCAGTCAACTACTAGGATTTTCTTATAGTGATTGGGCAGGATCTGTGGATGATTCTAAAAGCATAAGAGGTTTTAGCTTTTTTTTTGGAAATGCTATTTTTGCCTAGAGTTCCAAGAAGCAGCAAGTTATAGCTCAATCAACAGCTGAGGCAAAGTACATTGCTTGTGCAACTGTTACTAATCATGCACTATGGTTGAGGAAGCTACTGGATGAGCTAGGATTTAAGAAAAATAAGGGAACTCTGATTTAGGTTGAATTTATTAGCTATTGCTATAACTAAAAACCCTGTTCAACATGGTAGAACAAAGCATATCAGAGTAAAGTATCATGCTCTGAGAGAGGTTATAAAGGAAAAGGAGATAGAGTTAATTCATTATTCTACTAATGAGCAGCTTGCTGATATTTTTACCAAGAGTCTTGGAAAAGAGAGATTTGAGTGGCTAAGATCTTGTATTGGAGTTCAACAAATTAAGAATTAAGGGGTTGTGTGGAAGATTAATGCTTAATCTGTGAAATCAGTGTTCTGTAGTTATTGGCGGGAAGTAATAATTTTGAATGTTAAAGAAGTTTTTCAAAGAACAAAATGTTGCCGTTTGAGACTTAAGTAGCTGAGGGCAATATGATCGTTCATAGTGTCATTTAGCTTGTTTCTTATTTTACCGTTGCTATATGTAGTGTTATATTATTGTTTTGGTTAAGTCTTGTTTTTAGTTGAGTCTTGTACACATCCTTTGAGTGTCGTTGTAAGTCTGGTTTATCATTCCTGTTTTCAAGGCTAACAAACATGGGTGTAAGCTTTCTTTTTTCTATTGAAGATGTGCTTTGATTGTAGTGAAGTTTTCTTTTTGATCCAATTTACGAGGAAAAGTTGTAATTGCTTAGTATAAATACAAATTTGAAAAATATCTCTTTATTTTGTAATTTGATAGAGGTCTATAAATATAATACCTCTATTGTACAGATTAATATAGAAAAATACCACCGATATTATTATTATCTTTTAGTAGCATCACAAAATATTTTACTAATTTGGACTCAAATTAGGATTCCTTTGCACATCTTTTGCGTTGTCTTTTTTTCTTGTGGGAAATGTGTTTATTATTGATATTAAAAGCAAAAACAATAAACCATAATGCAGCTTATTTACTTAATGTACATACTACAAGAGGAAATAAAAACCCAAGGCAAGGAGAGCTAAATTTGGGGATGTCTAGCTTAGGAATACACATTCTTGCACTGTCCAGCGTTTTTTGTTTGAAGCTCCATTGTCCTAACTTCTAGTCTTAAGCCCTTTCCATTTAGGACTCCAAATGTTTTATAAGTCTTCCAAAGTCCATGTCATAGCCCAAATTCAGGGCCATGACCGATGCATGGGCCCAATGGCCATAGCCCACTAAGCCCAAGCAAGCCTTTCTAAAACCACATATTGTAATTCTCTATTAAAAATATTTCAGTAACATTTTATAGTGACCTAATACTTACAATTTTATTATGTCAAAATAAATTCACCTGTTTGCCAACTCCTAATGGCATCAGTAATCAAATATACATATTTGACTTATAACATGGATACTAGCGAATTACATCACATATACGTGTTCATAGATAACAGACCCTTGACCGTCAGCGAAGTGACCGTGGGTGAAAGAACAACTATTGAGATGCCATAGTACCTACCAAGAAGGCGAGCATACATGGACAACTCAATCTAGGTCCCAACTGCCTCCAAATCTGAAAACATGAAGTTTAAAGTGAGTATAAAACTCAGTGAGTGAACATAAGAAGGGAACAAGCAATCGATAAGGAGAACTTGGAAATCGTGATGCACTTGTTTCAAAAATAATGCAATTGATTTAATTTCTAATTAAAAACCCCTCATTTCAAACTTTGATTAATAACCTCATAGTGTTGCAAAAACTCATGATCAATCCATGAAGTTAAATGGGTGAAAAATATGTCAAAATCAAGCAAGGTAGCAAGCAGGACAGCAAGTTTCTCGCTGCAACGAGAAACAGTCTTAATTTGCATATGTTTCAGTTTTTTTAGAATATCTCCCACTAAAGAAGTCCAATTGACCTGATTTTTGGACCATTAGAAACCTAGGAGGCTGGGTTACAACTTTGAGGTTTACCACTTTGCCCAGTTCTGATTGGAAGGTGGTCAAAATCATTGTCAAAGTGGAAGCACTGCACCAAGAATTTGGAACTACTCGAGAGTTTCTCGCTGCAGCGAGAATCCATTTTTATTGTAGCGAGAATTATTTTATGTTGCAACGAGAAACAGGGTTGGTTTGTGCCCCCATCACCTGAGAGTTTCTCGCTACAGTGAGATTCAGGGTAGATGACAATTAAAGGGTTTTCACATGCCACAAATTCCAATCCTACCATATTGCACATTAAAGTGAACACATTGACAATAATCAAGTTTTGCATTATTCATTTCAATCACATATTATAATCATAAACTTTCTATCACATATACATATATAAACATGTACACCACCCCATCTCACCCAACTCATGTGCATACCCCCATATCGTGCACATAGCCGGATTCATCGCATGCATCCCCCCACATCGTGCACATTTAATGCCATGTGTACATCCCCCCACATCGTGCACACAGGCAATATCACCATCCATCTCCCTCACCACCGTCATCATTGGCAGGTGCACACTCACCCCGCACATGCACAGTTGCATTTGTCAAGCAATGGTACCATTTATGAGATAGTATATATATATATATCAACATTATATAGAAACATATGGATTCATTACACTATCCATTTTCACAACATCAAAACATTTTATTAAGGGCTTGCTCCCATGCATAATTTAATGAAAACCAAGTAAAATCATTTAAATGCTTCATCCCAACACATACGTAATTCCCAAAAACACTTTGATGCAAGTTCACTTATCGGTATTTGTTGAATCTTTAATCGACTCTACCTTCAATTATTGCTTCAAACGGACATGTGAGGCCTCGTTGGAACCTATCATACACAATATAACCATAAAAATTATAACAGCCCATAATTCTAATTATTAGCCATCTTTAACCACCAAAAATCAGTCTTAACTCTTCTCTCACCTTGTGGACTTGTAGTTGAACTCCTTTTCAAGAGTTTTCGAGCTACTATGGCAAGTCTCTCTTTCTCTCTCTAAAACTTCCAACTAGTGAGAGAAAGTGCTGAAGAAAGACTTTTTAGGGTTTTAAGGTGGGAGAGTGAAAGAGCACCAAAGGTTCTATGAAAAAGTGCACCAAAGCATGTAAATTGAAGTTAATTTGAGAAAGCTAAGGAAGCTTTAAGGAAGGCTCCCATGGAGATGAAGAAACATGAGATGGGAAGGGAAGAAGAAATGGCTAGAAGTTGCTGGAAATTGCTGGAGCTTTAGATATTTATATCTAAAGTTTATCCAATTTTTCATGTAATTTACCAAAATGCCCTCCATAAGGTGACTTTGTCTTCTTCTTTTCTTCGATTCAACTTTTTACTCTTTAGACACTGAGACAAAGTCCATAATGGTCTAGAAGTACTCGAGTTCTCAAAAACTTAAAAATTTAGACTCGAGATACAAAATGACCATTTTGCCTCTACCTTGGAAATCATCATTATTTCTATTTCTTTCGTCATCTTATCCTTATTTTCATCATTCATTTGTGCCTTAGGCCTACTTAAGCCTTAATAATATTTGAAAGCATACTTTTAGGGGCTCACTAAAGAAAATGATGAAATTACCCCTAGTCCATTTTATCGCGTCTACTTCTAGTTAAGTGTCTATAGAGGTCGAGGTTTCACAAGTTCACTTCTGAATTACCCATTTTACTCGGTAATCAACCTCAATTAGCAACCGGTAAGCATTATTAGCCACCACCTCAAAGTACGAGGTACTACAATCTCCCCCACTTAAAATGAATACGTCCTCGAATTCGAATCAGTGTGAGGTGAACAACCAAAATTCTAAAATTCTTTTACATCACTTTCGTTGGCCATTCTTAACAGAAGATATATAATTATGTGTACTACTCTTGTTGGATCAAAATGATACCATTCTTCATCTTATGAAGAGAATTCAAATATGCTATTAATTCTGGTCACATATCAATCAAATCATCCTTAAATCATCAATTATACATGTTTACTTAACCATCCACAATTCCTCTACCTTGACCTTTTATCAAACCTTCCAACATTCAAGCATTTATTCCACCATTGATTGTGGGTCTAAATCATCAACCAATGTCTATTCCATTTTACATACTTTTATACAAATTCCATTCGAGCATTTCATAATATGTAAGGATCAAAACAAGCTTTATTTATTTCAGATATATTTAACATCATGGATGATTCAAATCTAGTAACTATTAGTAACCATATTCTCAAAAACAAAACTCCAATACTTTCATGATCGAGTGCTTACTAGATAAATCTTAACTTATACCACGAAGCATTTCAATAAATCATGACATTCACATACCTCCTATGATCTTAACCAATCCCTTTAATCAATAACTCAACTTCTCAAGGTTAAAGTTGCTCAAAATTTTCCTTTAAGGTTCCTTTCCAAGTCTCATCTTGATTACTAATCGTTTCTATATTTCAAATGTCGTAGCTAATTTGGTCATCATCAATCACATACAACATATCTAACTTGAAATTCTTCAAATTTACTCCAAATGCTAAATCTTGTGACCTTATTAATTTATCAGTCCGAAGATTAAATTTGACACTTACCTCTCCTTAAGTGTACTTTAAAATCAAGGAATCATTTACTAAGACATTTCCGAAATCAACTTCTTTAGCCCTTTTTCCTTGGAAAATTAAATCCATAATCTTTCATTTTGAATCATGGGCTCTATGCCTATCAAGGCAGATTTTACACTTTTAATTAAAAGAATTCAAATGCACACCTTTACGCATAAGCTATAAATTTTTACCAAAATCTCCATAAGTCAAAACCTTATTTGAAGCTATACCATTACTTATACATTCTATTCCATTAGCCTTTAGAGAATTAAATCTATGGCATACTTCTCTATTTGGGTACTTCATAACAGCCTAACAAATTCTAGCTTACAATTAAGCTAGTTCATATGCCAAGCCTCTCAAGTTGTATCAAAACACCAAATTTGATCATGATATAATAAAAATTGAGGAACTTATACCAAAAGTATAAACACTTACTTTTAAGCTAACAGCATTATAATCAACTTGTTCACTGCCAAAATCACCGATAAATCATCTTAATCATTGTCTAGTGTTATACCCATTGATAGAATATTATCATCGAATCAAATTATAGCCAACTGCATATGAGTTTTTTTTTGTACCAATATGCAACATATATATCCATACATATATATTTTTTTCAAAAATTGTAACTTCGGGTAGCCTTAGGCATATCAAGCACAATAAGCCATCTGTAAAACTAAAATAACCAACAATCAAATTTAGAATCAATTCTTCTTATAGTTGGTTAGATCATGCTCATCACTTGTGGTGAATACACAAAGCTGATCCCAATATTCTATTCTCATGCGAGAATCGACCACTAATTGGAACCATCCCCAAATCACCACGTGTCTTAAAAATCGATTTTTTTCTTAGCCAAAATTCATATTCTAATATCATGCTTCTAGGTTGTAGCTCATTACCAAAGTCTTTACTCATATATAAATACTCGAATCATCATCTCTTTTCTAAGTAGATTTCTATAATTTTCGTAGCATATTTCTATTCCCTTACCAAGGGTAGTATCATTTAATCAAACCATGTCACCCTCATTCTCTAAACATTTGAAGTATAATTCAACCTTTGCCTATCCCTATCAAGCACTTTACCTTAATAATTTCTCAAAATAAATTGGAACTTGTAGGGGAAGCACATTTCACAATTTATGCCTTGCGTCTACAATTATGTCGAGACCAGAACCTCATCGAGTCCACAAAACGATAGGATAATCATTGCCTCAAACCAGCATTTCCAAGTATACTTATGCTTGTATCATATCTTCATACTTATGTGACATATCAGTCACGAGCCCAACTTGACTATATAGCCATTTGCTTTTTGAGTTTTAATGTTTTCTCATTGTGAAAAATCTTTCAAATTTATCTCATCAGGGTATTCACAAGGTGGATACATGTCCATAACTTACAGTTCAAGGCCTAAAGCATTGGACATAATCTCATCATTGATGTTCTACGCTATATCATATAATACAAAATATAATCTAATAACTATGACAATGAAATTCTAAAGTTCCACCCTTATCTACCAATCATAGCTCCCTTTATGAGCACATACTTTACACTGCTTGATTGTTCACAAGCCACTCATGGCCATCCAAATTCGACCTCTTATAGCAAGTCAAACTAGTATATTATTCTTATGTTTTCCAATACACTTCCAAAATGCTTAAACACATCCTTTAATAGAATTTTGTTAAGGACATAGACAATCAAAGGCTTATCTTCAAAGCCACGCATAACTTTAACAATTTAATATATATTCGATAACATTTAGCTCATTAACCCCATTGAACATTATTTTAAGATCTTTCAAAATGTCCTTACTCTTATTTCGGACCGAACCAAACTAACTTAATATAATTGCATTGATTATCCTTGAGCGTTTTATGGTCGTCATAACAACATTTATGTTTCACCCATCATTCATCTTAATGACTTTCAGCTTTTCGCAACACACTTCTCATACATGTTAGGGCATTCTCAATCTCATACCAAGCCTATAGTCATGTAATCACCAATTAGGCCTTCTATGGAATATCTTCTTCCACTCGATGAATGTGAATCACAAGATATACAACTTTGAGTGTATGCTTACATATTAGTAACCTCCATATATTTCAAGGTCATAAAAACCACAATTTGCAAAACTAGCTTTCTATCACAAGTTTGTCATCGGAACATTAGTCTCAACATATCTGAAAACATAAAGTTTAAAAACGTGAGTATAAAACTCAGTGAGTGAACATAAGAAGGGAAAAAGCAATCGATAAGGAGAACTTGAAAATCGTGATGCACTTGTTTCAAAAACAATGCAATTGATTTAATTTCTTACTAAAAACCCCTCATTTCAAACTTTGATTAATAACCCCATAGTGTTAAAAAAACCTATGATCAATCCATGAAGTTAAATGGGTGAAAAATATGTCAAAATCAAGCAAGGTAGCAAGCAGGACAGCAAGTTTCTCACTGCAGCGAGAAACAATTTCAATTTGCATATGTTTTGGTTTTTCCAGAATATCTCCCACTACAGATGTCCAATTTACCTGATTTTTAGACCATTAGAAATATAAAAGGCTGGGCTACAACTTTTATGTTTAGAAATTTGCCCAGTTCTGACTGGAAGGTGGTCAAAATCATTGTCCAAGTGGAAGCACTGCACCAGGAATTTGGAACTACCCGAGAGTTTCTCGCTGCAGCGAGAATCCATTTTCGCTGCAGCGAGAATTCTTTTTTGCTGCAGTGAGAAACAGGGCTGGTTTCTGCCCCCACCACCCAAGAGTTTCTCACTGCAATGAGATTCAGGGTAGATGACAATTAAGGAGTTTTCACATGCCGCAAAATCCATTCCTACCATATTGCACATCAAAGTGAACACATTGACAATAATAAAGTTTCTCATTATTCATTTCAATCACATATTATAATCATAAACTTTCTATCACATATACATATATAAACATATATAAACACAAACACCACCCCATCTCACCCAGTTCATGTGTATCCTCCCACATCGTGCACATAGTCGAAGTCATCGCGTGCATCCCCCCACATCGTGCACAGTTAATGTCACCTCTAACAATCCTTGATGGTTTTGTTAAATGTTTTAACTATCCCTTATGAGACATTAGGCCACAACCACCAAACAAATAGAGAATGGCTTAGACAAAAAGGCAGAATTTAGCCCAGCCAAAATGAGAAAAATACAAAAAAAAGAGAAATATAGAAAAACAGGATAAGTGGGAGTAGATAAAAAGACATAGTCTTAGATGACTCAAACATATTTTGTATTGGCGAATGGCAGACAACCTACTTTTAATAGCCAATAACAAATATTTTCACTTTATATAAATCTAATTAGCCGTCAAACATCTGATGTTATAGCATGGGCAAACTAATTGAGCCATCCCAGTTTAATACAAAGTTAGATGAAGCCAGTCATAAACTACATTAAACTTAATGGGTATGTTTCAAACTTCATATTGACAGAACTGTCCTTTGCCATCAGTTTCACTACAGTAGGATAAATACATATGTGTGTGCTTGCATACGAACGGGTGCACATAGAATTATGTGAATGTATGCATGTATTAATCAAATTATAATCAATGAATAATTTATTCGAGCCCTCAATTATCTCAACTCGGGTTTAGTAGGCTAATGCTTATTTTCTAATTTCTGTACCCTTTTTGCTCATTTTTGATTGTTTGATCTTTTATCTTTCTAGTGTGATCTTTTTGCATCTATTCTCTAATTTTCTTATAGTAGAATTGAGTTTGGTGATTTCTACTAGATCTCATGTTCCCCTGACAGATGTATGCATTGCAAAATCTTTGGGCAAAAAGAATATAAAGACTACAAACCAAAACAAAATAAACAGTTAGTCTGGATTTTTAGAGTTCAGAAGTATAAAGTAGTGCACCCCAACATATTAATGTCCCTTCTAACAAGTTTGCTATTCTTGACTCTTTATTTGAGGATACAAAATTCGATGATACTACTTACTTGAAGGATCGAATGCAACAGTTAGGCAGTCCTTGCACAGAGCAAGATGGAAACATCAATCAGTATAATGTCAGCGATGCTATTGATGTTCAAGGAGTTCAGGGGATTGAGCCTGAGAAAGTGCTATCAAATCCCATATATATGTCTCCTGAAAAGCCTAGAGCTACGGGTGTAGGAGTCTCAGAACTATTGAAGAAGTTTCCTTTAAAGAAATGAAAAGAAAGAAAAAAGGTAAAAAGCTAGCAAAAGGTGATGCCAATTAAAAAGTAATCTTGTTGGAAGCAGTTTTCCTTTTTGTTCTTATGTTTCATGTAATATGTTACCATGGAACATCAGAGGAATGAATGGCCCTTTGAAGCAGAAGTGAAGTTATTAGCTAATTCTTTGAAAACTATTGGTTTAGTTTGCATTCTTGAAATAATGGTTAAGTAACATAATTTAGATAGTATCTTTTTTTTTTTTTGCTAAAAATTTGGATAGTATCTTAGCTAGGAGTTCTACAGGATGGTCCATTCTTCATAACTATGAAGAGGTCAAATTTGGGTGCTATATAGAAATATGTTATAATATCCCCCATATCCTGATCTAATCATGTTCTTACTTGCCATATCACTTTTGGTAAAGTTCAATTTTATGTCTGTCATTTAAGGTAGAAATGATGCTTTGGATAGAAAGATACTTTTGGAAACAACTACCTAATTTTCATGCCACTCATCTCCTTGGTTGTTGGCTGTGGACTTCAACATAACCATAAATAAATGTCCAATACTAAAGACTTCCACTCTTCCTTCATGACCCTCTTTCTAGGAACCTAAACAAAGTCACGATTAATAAGCCCGAACTTGATTCCTTCCCTTTTTTTGTGGAATTCTTGAGCCTTGAAGTTTCAGATCATAGCCCCTCTTTCATCAAACTGCAATCTGCCTTGATGAAAATGGTACAAAGATAGTGATGACACAATAGAGAAAGGTGAGAGAATGTCTAGAAATTCTCATTGAATAATTTTTCCTCTCTTAAAGTACAGTGCTGAAATCATCAGCTTATATATGTACAGCATTTACAAAAGAAGACAAAAGAGAAAAGCATATTTTAATCTTTAAACTAACTTAAATGAACTACCCTAACAGAAATTTAAAAACAACTTATTAGTGAAACGATGCATTTCACTAAATTTAAAAATAACTTATTACAGAATGTTTTGCCTTGTTGCTGTTCTTAAATGATATGGTGCGTTTACAGCCCCTTATGTCCAGATATGGCTACTCTTCTGCTAAGACTCGATCTCATCCTTTTTGCTTCTTGTTTCATCTCTTTCTTCATTTGATTCCTAGTCATTTATGAATTCCCTGGACTTATTGATTCCTCATTTCTGATACTCCCCCTTAAGAGGAACAGTGGATGTTGTCCACGTTCATCTTACTTAATAAGTTTTGGAACTGCTTTGGTTGCAGTGCCTTAGTGAATATATCCGCTATCTGCAGATTTGTTAGAATGTCTAATGGTTTGATTTCTTCTGCTAACACATTTTCACGAATGAAATGGCAATCCATCTCAATATGTTTTGTCCTCTCGTGAAGTATTGGATTTTTGCTGATATATATTGTTGATTGACTGTCTATATAAAGTTCCACAGCACCTTCATGTTTGATTCCAAAATCTGATAGTAGATATTTTATCCACAAGATTTCACAGCATGTTGCAACCATTGATCTGTATTCTGTTTCTACTGAGCTTCTTGCTTCTTGGACTTCCAGCTTACCAAGGAATCCTCAATAAATATGCTATATCTTGTAATTGATCTTCTTAAATTAGGGCATCCTGCCCAATCACTGTCATAGTAGCTTTTAATCCTCAGATTTGACTTAGACTTCATTAGAATACCCTGTCCAAGTGAGCCCTTTAAATACTTTAACACTCTGTGAGCTGCCATCAAGTGCTTAAGTGAAGGCTTCTCGATGAACTGAGATAAGACTTGGACTGGATATGAGATGTCAAGTCTGCTGAAAGTTAAATAGAGCAGCTTACCAATGAGCTGTCTTTAATTTGTAGCTTCTGCTAAACTATCTTCTTTTTTAGTCTTATTTAGCTTATGTTTATAATCTATAGGTGTAGTAACCGGTTTGGCACCCAATAATGCATATTCTTCAAGGAGCTCTAACATGTACTTCCTCTGACATATAGAGATCCCATTAGGTGATCTTGCAACTTCAAGCCCCAAAAAGAATTTAACATCACCAAGATCTTTTAACTTAAATTGCTTACTCAAGAACCTTTTAACTTCATTTGCTGCCTTAGTAGATGTGTTGCCAATTAAGATATCATCTACATATAACAGTAGTGCAATGAAATCTCCACTGATTGTTCTTTTAGTAAATAGAGAGTAGTCTGCTATTGATTGATGAAAACCACACTGAAGCATAGATGCTGTAAATTTGGCATTCCATTGTCTAGAAGCCTGTTTCAATCCATACAGTGACTTATGTAGCTTGCAAACTAGATTGGCATCTGTAGGGTACTCCCCCTCAATGGAATAACCTTCTGGTAGTTCCATGTACACATTCTCTTTCAAATCTTCATGTAAGAAAGCATTATTCACATCTAACTGTGACAGTGACTAATTGTATGCTACTGCAAGTGCAAAAATACCCTTACTATGCTTTGTTTTGCAACTGGACTGAATGTTTCCTGATAGTCAAAACCTGCAACTTGGTTGTATCCTTTTGCCACTAACTTTGCCTTATATCTTTCAACCTGTCCATTTGCCTTGAGCTTTACTTTGTAAACCCACTTACATCCTATTACATGTGAATCAGGAGGCCTAGGTACTATGCTCCATGTATCATTATCTTCCAAAGCTTTAAGTTCAAGCTTCATAGCCTCTTTTCAATGTGAATGATTAATGGCTTCATGATAGGAACTTGGTTCATGTATTTGTGAAACTTAAAGAGTGAATGCTTTATGTGCAGGTGAAAGGTATTGTGATGACAGATGTTTAGATATGGGATGAGCAGTGACAGAATTTGTATGTGGAAGTAGGTCTATGTAGTATGCATCAAGGTATTTTGGAATTTGCCTATGCTTTGAGCTTTTTCTAGTTTATAAATTTACTTCCAAATCATTGCTGTTTTGATCATTACTACTTTCAGTATGAATTAACATGCTGTCATCTGCAGTAGGCAAACTAACACTGTTAGGTGAATTTTTTGTTAACTCATGACAGCTTGATGTATTTGGTGTTTGAGAAGGTGAACCAGGTTTAGGGAAATGTGTTTTAGCTATAGGTTAGTTTTGAGAGGAATAATTTGGTTGATAGAAATCAAGATCTTCTAAATAACTGGCATGCACATCAGGTGTTTGATGAAATGTAGGAGGCTGTGTGTTATGCTTCAATGATTGAAATGGGAACATTTTTTCATGAAAAAGAATATTTCTAGAGATAAAGACTTTATGTGCTTCCAGATCATATACCTTATAGCCCTTAGTGCCATTTGAATATCCTAAGAAAATGCATTTCCTTGCTCTTTTCTCTAATTTCTTTATGCTTTGTGATAATGTGGGTACAAAACAAAGGGATCCAAAGACTTTGAAGTAATCATATGATGGTGGCTTTTGATGTAACAATTCAAAGCATGACTTATTGTTTAGTATTCTACTTTTCCCTCTATTGATAATATGCACTGCTATGAGTACAGCATCCTCCCAGAAATGAAATGGAACACCTAATTGGTGCAGTAGAGCCCTAGCAATAGCAAGGATATACTTATGCTTTCTCTCGACTACCCCATTCTGTTGAGGTGTCTCAACACAAGATAATTGATGAACAATTCCAGTTTTTAGATAAAACTCACTTAACCTAAGCTCTTGACCATTACCAGACCTTAACTACTTTATTGATAGATTAAATTGTCTTTGAACATATTTTTCCAAAGTTCGGACAATTGTTAAAACATCAGACTTGCTCCTCATTAAGAAAATCCAAGTAAAACGACTATAGTCATCCACAATTGTAAGAAAGAATCTATGTCCTGTCAAAGTTGGCGTCTCATATCGACCCCATATATCTATATGTACTAACTCAAATGCATTTACAGAACTTTGAGTATGTACTAGAAAAGGAATTTTTCTTTGCTTTGCTAAAGGACACACTTCATAAAGTAAATCATTTGTGCACTTAATGTTTGGAAATCTTTGGTTTATTACATTGATTCTTTCAACAGGTATATGGCCTAGCCTAAAATGCCACAAATCAAAAGACTTTTGTCTTGTTTCAACAGAGAAAACCTTTGGAAACTTTACAAGCTTTTTTAAACAAAAATTAGAATATTCTTGCTCATCCTATTTATCTTGTATCAGATATAGTCTTGAGATGGCTTTAGCAACCCCAATCACCCTCCATGAAGGTATGTCCTGAAGAATACAATGCTCATCAGTGAACAATGCACATGTTTTCTTATCATTGGTTAACTGATCTATTAAAATAAAGTTGAATCTAAAACTAGGGACACACAGAACATTGTGAAGTGTCAATGATGAATTCAATTTGACTTTCCATATATGAGAAACAGGCACTTCCCTACTATTTGGCAGCTGAGCAAAGCAATTTTCTACAGGTTTGGCATAAATAAAGCTACTTAGGGAATAGGATATATGATCTGTAGCTCCTGAGTCTATTATCCAATCATTTTGTTTAATCATGTTAGTATTCACATTTCTATATCTAGATGGAATATTATTGACAGTATTGAAACATTGATGTCTAAATACAATACCTGCAAAGGCTGAATTGATCAATGAGTGTTTGGTTGGCTGAGAGGTAGATGGACAATTTTTACCATTTTTGCCATTAGTATCATTCACATTCAAGAGTTCCATCAGCTTGTTTACTTGCTGCTGCAGGATAGAAATTTGAGATATGGAACCAGATCCACATAAATCCTCATTTTGCTCAACTTGAACATCATCCTCTGCTGTTTCATAATTCTTTGTGACATTGTTTGTTGTTGCAGACTTCTCCTTTTTGTAGTTTCCTTTTCCCTTTGTGAACTTACAATCCTCAAGAAATCCTATAATCTTATAACACTTATCTTTGTTGTGCCCTTTCTTGCCACAGTGATGGCATATAATATCTCTCCTCCACCTTTTCTTGTTGTCAACATTGACTGCCATGGCTGAAGATTCAATGACTGGTTGAGTTTGAATCATAAGATTCCTTTGAGTCTCTTCTCTGATAACAAGGCTGTAGACTTTATCCAGTCCAGGTATGGGATCCATAAGTATAATTTGAGATCTAATGGCTGAAAAAGATTCATTCAAGCCATTGAGGAATCTGAAGACCATATCCTTTTGATATTGGTCAGTATACCTCTTAAAATAGTTTGGGTTACAGCTCCCGCATTCACAATGAGGAAGTGGCCTGTAGCTTCTCAATTCTTCCCAAACACCCTTCAATTCAACAAAATATGTGTCTACTATCCTAGTTCCTTGATTGATATTGCCTAGAGTGTATTGGAGATTACAAACTCTAGTATCATCAGGCTGAGCAAAGTTTTGCTTAAGTGTGTTCCGTATTTCATAAGCAGAGTCCATGTAGAATATTGTTGATACTACAAGTTGTGTGATTGAGTCTAACAACCATTCCACAATTAAGTTGTTGCAGCGTGTCCAAGATGAAAAAAGGGGATCTGTGATTTCAGGTTTAGGTATTGTTCCATTGATGAATCCTAATTTGTTTCTGATGAAAAGTGCAAGCATGAATGATCTGCTCCAAGCCACATAGTTTTTGGTTATGAGCTTGGGATTAACAGATACTTAATCAGGATGGTCAATGTGATGCAGATAAAAAAGATACTGAGGATCGGCTATTGGTGGGATTTGAGTGACTTGTGTGTTGGTTTGTGCAGAACTTGATTCAACAAAGTCAGCCATTGTTCAAAAGATCAGTTCAAGCTTATGATGATATAAGGAAAAATAAATGATGAAATAAAAGGAAATACGAATGAAAGGCTTCTCAAATATCTCTTTGAACTACTTACTGAAATAGTGAGATAACAAATACTAGTTGCCTTCTATGATAAACCTGAATATGGAGATTCACTACCTACAGATTGACCAAGCTTTGATACCAAGATGAAAATGGTACTAAGGCAGTGATGGCGCAGCAGAGAAAGGTGAGAGAATGTCTAGAAATTCTCATTGAATAATTTTTCCTCTTTTAAGGTACAGTGCTAAAATCATCAGCTTATATATGTACAACATTTACAGAAAAAGACAAAAGAGAAAGGCATATTTTAATCTTGAAACTAACTTGAATTAACTACCCTAACAGAAATTTAAAAACAGCTTATTAGTGAAACAATGTGTTTCACATGTCTTGCCTTGTTGCTATACTTAAATGATACGGTGTGTTTACAGCCCCTTATGTCCAGATATGGCTACTCTTCTGCTGAGACTCGATCTCATCCTTTTTGCTTCCTGTTTCATCTCCTTCTTCACTTGATTCCCAACCATTTGTGAATTCCTTGGACTTATTGATTCCTCATTTCTGATATGCCTCACTTTCTCCTCCAAAACCTTTCAAGTTTTTTAACTACCGGACCAAGCATGATGAGTTTTTAAGCATTATTGAGAAGTTTTGGAAATCTCAAACAATAGGACACCCTATGTATGGAATACCTCTCTTTGTTCTTATTGGGAAATTTGTAATTTTTTGTTTAAGGATAAAGTTCATTTCTACATTGTAAATGTATAGTTTATATAGTTTGATTTGGTAGCGGGTTCTTTTCTCCTACTTACTTGGATAAATAAAACACACCATTTATCCAAATCGAAAAAGAATAGTATCTTTCTTCTTTCATCATCAATATGGAAAATGATTTGATCTCTTAATTAAGATGGATTACATTCTAAACACTTTACAATCATCATTACCTAGTTCAATGTAATCCTTACATTCTCAATCTAGTTTTTGGACTTTGGATCCTCCTTTAAAAGCATTGTCGAACATAACAGCAAGGAGTGAACAAGCCAATAGACCCTTTTCTACATAAAGCTGTGGAAAGGTAAGCAAAGAGTAAACTGAAATATAGAAGACTGCCTAACTTAGATGATCGGGTCAAAATCAATAAAAAACATAAATACAACGAACCAAGCAGCAGGGGAAACATGACTCTGAATAATAACGACAAAACAGCGGGAGGGCAAGGATAGGGAGGAAAAGTGATTCTCTAGGGTTGACAGATTATAAATTGCTAACAGAAAGTAGTCTATTGAGGAGAAGAAACTATGAAGAAAGTTTTATATCCATCCTCAAATTGGGAAAGCTTTTATTTCCCATACTTGCAAAACAAAATCGTTTTAAAAATAACCTTTAAAATTCTTGTGCATAATTCATTTCACTTTTTTGCTCCATCTTTAATTCTTTTCTCCTAGCACTGCATTACAAAAGGTTAGACTAAAACAATAAGAATTCAATCAACTACATTATAATCTCACACAAGTTATAATGTTTTATTGCATAAATCCTTTTCTTCTATTCTACTGTATGCACAGCTATATCGATCACCTAAAACAAAGATCTCTCACACAAAATTAATAAAGTAACCCCAGAAATGCTACATGACCAAACCATGTATGTTGTCCTCCTCTTAAGTTACATATTCAATTAGTGAGATCCGTTTTCTTTTGAATAACTGTATTACTTTGTCTTTTCTCGTACAGCTATGTACCCGTCCATCATTCTCATTCTAGCTACAACAGCAGAACGGATAGCACTAATAGCATCAAAGCAATAGGAAACAAAGACAAATATTGGAAAATTACAATATCTGCCGTTTCTGACAAGAAAGGAAAAACTTTAGCACATAGCTCTTATATCCGTTTTCATGCTACATAAACAAAATTTGAATTTTTTTAGCAACATGGAACCTTAAGTTGTGCATGTGAAACAGTTCAGACTTCATATAACTTCTAATTAATATAATCAACAAAGCATAAATAAGAAAATAGTACCGAAAGTAGAAGAACCAATCAGCTGAGAAAAAACCAAGGACGCATACATGTAAGTGTTAGATTTCATATACTTTCCAACCTTTTTTAACACGTTCTTCTTGTTTCCTTTAATGACTTCTTTCATTTTCACTCCTGAGGACAAAAGTAAGAACCAGTTCAAGTATAAAGCTGATTGAAGAAAGAAACTAGTAAATAAGAAAAGAAGAAACGGTTACCAAACAGAGGAGGAGAAATGAGAGGAGCAAACATGTAACAGTCAGATTTGAGGTAGTCTAAAACAATGTTGAGGAATTTCTTCTTGCTTTGTTTGGTCGCTTTGGTCTTCTTTTGAACTCCTAAGGACACTTTCTTTATCTTTTCCATGTTTTCGTTGGATTTATCAGCTGTAAATAAATGACAAATAGAGTAAGTGTTTTTCAAGAAGCACTTACTTTTTCCTTCATAGTTCTAGTTGAAGAGAGAGAAGGGCACGTGAATATCGTGGCGGTAATTTAGGACAGCTGTTGTTCTATGAAGCAGCAACGTGTCTTCCAATTTCAGGTTTCTGTGGCACGTGGCAATAATAAAGCTGCTGTTTTGCCATCCACCGTTTTCTGCTTTTCAATTCCAAAAGGATTACACATTTTTATATTTATAATAATTTTAAAGAAAAACATTTGAAAAGAATAAAAGATTCAAAGGAGTGAAAATGAAAAATAAGAAGAAACCAAAATAACAATTAATTTCGTATGTGATATAAAATATAAAGAAAGATATACTAAGAAAATAAGTGAAACAAGAATTTAGAGAATAATTGAGAAAAAACTTCTAGTTTATTTCTCATGAGAGAAGAACTTCTGATTCATTTCTCACTATTTCTAATTGTAATTTTTCATCAACTATAAACCCTATTTATAGGGTTACATAGATGTGGGGGTTACATAATATTAATGAAGATATTGATGAACCATCATATATATATATACATTGATTACTAATGAAACTTAAAAGTTTGGGAGATTCAATAAACATATTCATTTATTCATAACACTCCCCCTTGAATGTTCATTGTATCATGAAAAAAGTGCTTTAAAATTCTGCCTCATTAAAAACCTTAAGCTGGAAAAACCTAATGGGATAAAAACCTAATAGAAGAAAAAAAAATACAAAGCACTTGATAATTTCTCCCTCTTAGATGAAACACCATTTCAAGGGCTTCACAAGACATGCTTCAAACTACCTCACTAGAAACCTTAAGTCGAAAAAACCCAGTGGGACAAAAATCAAACATAAAGGAAAAAGAGTACAGTGCATAGTCCATAATCTACTCACCCTCAATTGAGCCATATTGCCACTTTTGGGGCATTTGATACTTTGCCACTTCAGAGGCAAATTAATCTTGCATCTTATTAACTTGCCGCATTCCAATGCCGTATACTAATTTCTTAAATGTTAACGTTGGCAATGATTTGGTAAAAAGATCTGCAAGATTATTGGAGGACCGAATCTGTTTAACATCAACTTGTCTACTTTCTTGAAGTTCGTGTGTATAGAAAAGTTTCAACGAGATATATTTGATCCTATTTCCTTTAATATATCCTCCCCTGATTTGTACAACATAAGCAACAATATCTTCATAAATTATAGTGGGAGAATTTATAATTGGTGTTAAACAACAAAAATCATGAATATGTACTATACCAGATCTTAACCAAACACACTCTCTTCCAGCTTCATATAGAACGATAATCTCAGAGTGATTCGAGGATGTAGCTATTAGTGATTGCTTAGTAGGGCACCAACAAATAACAGTGTCGTTATAGCAAAATATATAATCGATTTAGGAGCAAGCCTTGTGGGATCAGATTTATATCCGACATCAGCATATCTAACTACACCAGAGTTAGTGGAATCTTTGGAATAATATAAACCCAAATCTATGGTTCCTCAAAGACAATGGAAGATATGTTTTATCGCATTCCAATATTTTTGAGTTGGCTCAAAACTTAAACGAGCCAACAAATTTACTGCAAAAGCAATATCTGGTCTCGTACATTGTACCAATTACATAAAAGCCCCAGTAACATTGAGATATGATACTTCAGGACCAAGTATCTCCTCATTAGATTCTCTAGGATGAAACGGGGTCGTTTTATGGATTAAGAGACCTTACAACCATAAAGGTGATCAATGGGTAAACGTTGTCCATGTTAAAGCGTCTGAGCAATCTCTCAATATATGCGACTGATGGAAAAGTATTCTATTTGCTTTGTGCTCAAGCTCTAGACCAAGACAAAGTTTGGTTTTACCTAAATCTTTAACTTCAAATTCACATTTCAAGTATTCAGCAATTTTAGATAGCTCTTTTTGAGTTCCAATCAAATTCATATTGTCAACATAAACTATTATTATAACAAATCCGATTTTTGATTTCTTAATAAACACGCATAGGTAGATAAGATCATTCTTGTACCCTTCCTTAATTAGGTTCTCGCTTAAGCATGGATACCACATACGGCCGGATTGCTTTAACCCGTACAAAGATCTTTTCAACTTTATTGAGAATAAGTTATGAAGAGTGTATGCTTCAATCATTTTTAATCTCTTGGGAATTTTCATATAAATATCAAAGTCTAATGAACAATATAAATATGCTGTCACAATGCCCATAAGATGTATTTCTAGTTTTTCAGAAACTGCTAGTCTAATAAGGAAACGAAAAGTAATCATATCCATCACAAGTGAATATGTCTCATCATAATCAATCCTAAGTATCTGAGAGAAACCTTGGGCAACGACTTGGGCATTATGCCTCACGACCTTTTTTTTTTATTTTGTTCCTAGACAAAGACCCATTTATATCTAACAAGCTTCACATTGTCGGAGGTTCAAGCTACAGGCCTAAAAATCTCTCATTAGCTAAGGAAGCCAATTCAACCTGGATTGCTTCTTCCCACTTATGCCAATCTTGCCTTTTACAACATTAGATAATAGATCGTGGTTCATAACCATCGTTCATAATCTCATGAGCAATTGAGAAAGCAAAAGCATCATCGATGATTATTTCATTTCGATCTCAAATCTCATTACAATAGGTAATGGAAATCTTAATATTCCGGGGGTCGATCATCCTTTCATGGGTTTGTGCCTCTTCAGGGGCAATAGGCTTTTCTGGAGCAATTCATGCCTCTTGATGGGCAATGGGCTCTTCTGGAGAGGATTCGTGATTCCACCCCTTTCGTTTTCAAGGAATAATGTCTTTTGATCCTATCGGTCTTCCACGTTTCAGGCATGAACCATTTTGATCCATTTCAGCTTGTTATTCAGGAACAACAATCCTAACTGGAGCATTCACAACTGGAATATGAGATTTCATGACCTTTGCAGCATCATTAAATGCATCAAAAAGTTTATTGGAAATATCTTGTAAATGGATTATACGCTACACCTCATTTTCACATTCAAGAGATCTTGGGTCTAAATTGGATAGAGTTTTCTCATTCCAGTAGAAAATCTCAACTAGTTTTTGCTTCTCAACCATGGAAGCCTTAGTTATCCCAATCAATGGAAATACTGTTTCATCGAAATGACAATCCCCGAATCTAGCGATAAAAAGATCACCCTTCGTTGGTTCCATGAACCTAATAATGGACGGTGAATCAAACCCAACATAAATACCCAAACGGCGTTGGAGACCCATTTTAGTCCTTTTTGGTGAAGCTACAAGCACCTGCACAACGCAACCAAAGGTGCATAAATGTGAAATATTTGGTTCATAACCAATAAACAAATACATGGGGGATTGCTAGAGACTAGCAGTGGGATGCAATCTAATTAGTGCCGCAGCATGCAAAACAGCATGACCCTACGTTATATAATTGAGATTTGTTCTCAATAATAGAGTACGAGTGATAATTTGGATGTGTTTTATCAAGGATTCTGCCAATCCGTTCTGAGTATGAACATGTGGAACCGAGTACTCAACCTCGATTCCTAATGAAGTATAATACGCATCAAAGCTCTTTGATGTAAATTCACTAGCATTATCCATCCTTATACTCTTAATTGAATAATCAGGGAAATGTGCTCAGAGCTTTATAATCTACGCAAGTAAACATGCAAAGGCAATATTGGCATATATAACAGACAAACATGGGACCATATGGAGGATGCATCCACTAATACCATAAAATATTAAAACGGTCCATTTGCCAGTTGTATTGGTCCACAAATATCACCTTGGATTCTTTGCAAGAATAAAGGGGATTCAAGATTAACCTTTTTCATAAAAGGTTTAGTAATGAGCTTTACTTGTGAACATGCTTCACAAGTATAATCCTTAGACAACAAAACCTTTTTATCCTTTAGAGGGTGTCCTCTAGTATTTTGGATTATCTTACGCATCATCGTAGCTCCAGAGTGACCTAGGTGATCATGCCAAAGGCCAAACTCATTTGGATTTACCAGTCTCCAAGACATGGTAGTGTAGACTTTAATAACTTTAATAGGGACACAATATAATCCTTTAGTTGAAGCTTTCAACTTCTAATGGATGGTCTTCTGGCTCATCTTATAAGAGGTGATGCAAAGAAATTCTTTATTTTGCTCATCAATTGTCTCAAGATGGCACCCATTATGGCATACATCTATGTAACTAAGTAGACTCTTCTTCGATCTATTGCTCAGTAATGCATCCTTAATTTGCAAAGTGGTGCTATTTAGTAGAACAATTGTGGCATTCCTTGAGCCATCAATAATTCCAATGGGACCTGATATTGTATGGACATTTGCCTTACGTAATGTCATACTTGAGAAAAAGTGCTTAACACGAAGAATGGTATGTGTCGTTGCACTATCAAGCAAATAGACATCTTTCTTTTTCTCGATGGTTCCCATTTGCACTTATATTGACAACTTTAGGTGTCACTTGTATTAACAACTTTAGGTGTCCAGTAAAAATTCACAAATCAATTATGGGATAATAATTTTATTTATAAACAATCAAGTAAAAGTAATACATTGAAAATAACATTAAAATTCTTAAACCCTAAATTTGAGTTGACTTCCACCAATTTGAGACATCCAACGATGTTTTTGCTTCTACAAGAGTAGGAGGAATCGCTTCAACGGAGGTATTGTTAGCCTCGATGTTGGTCATAGCATTTTTAATGGCATGAGTTTTGACTCGCTTGCCCTTATCCTTCAGGGATGCTTGGTATAAATCCACAAAATGCTTTGGCGTACGACATGTACACGACCGGTGTCTAATCATGCCATAACAATAGTAACTACTTTCATCATGCTCCTTTTTAGGCTTCTTGCCCTTGCCATGATTCAAGCCAAGATTAATTTGCTTAGGGCGCTTATATCTTCTGCCACCCTTTCATAGGTTATGCACTAGCCTGTGCTTACAGTCCTTAAATTGACCAGCACTCTTACCAGAGCTAGCATTTGCTTCAGGCAATGCTTTTGAGCTAGCAAGTTTAAGATCATGATTTTTGAGTAAAAGTTCATTAGTCTTCTCCGCAGTCAGGAGGACAGATATCAACTTTGAGTGCGTCGTAAATTGACGTTGCTGGTATTGCTACTGCAATACAATATTTCAAGCATGAAAAGTGGAGAAAGTTTTCTCTACTAGCTCTAATTTAGTGAGCCTCACACCACATAACTCCAACTGCGAAACTATATCAAGTAAGGCTGAGTTGTAATCAGACATTGATTTAAAGTCTTGCAGCCTGAGATGTTGACAATCATACTGTGCTTGAGGGAGAATAACAGTCTTGGTATGATCATACCTCTCTCTCAATCTTGTCCACAGTATCTTAGGATCTCAGACGGATAAATATTGAGTCTTCAGGCTCTCATGCAAATGATGACAAATGAAAATCATAGCATTCGCTTTATCTTTGTCATTTGCATTTTTGTCTATAATAATTGCATTAGCAAGACCTTGCCTTTGAAGATACATCTCTACATCAAGGCACTAGGACAGATAATTGTTTCCACTCACTTCCAAGATGTGGAACTTGGGCTTTTTAATATTTGCCACAATACTGCATACAAAAAATTAAACCCTTAGATTGGGGTTCTCAAAGGTCTATCACCGCGTCAAGGGGACAGTCTATCACCACTTTAGGGGGATAGAGATATATTCTAAATCTGTAGTTGACTTCAAGCTAATTAAACCATACAAAAAAAACTAAAATCTAATTGGAAAAAAAAATCTTCTCATTACCTTTAGAGACTCGTGCTGATAATGTGATATAAAATATAAAGAAAGATATATTAAGAAAATAATTTAGAGAAGAATTGAGAAAAACACATTTGGTTCATTTCTCATAAGAGAAGAACTTCTAGTTCATTTCTTATTATTTCTGATTATTATTGATTGTAATTTTTCATCCAATACAAAGCCCTATTTATAGGGTTACATAGATGTGGGGGTTACATAGTATTAATGAAGATATTGATGAACCATCATAAATATATACATCGATTATAAATGGAACTTGAAGGGTTGGGAGATTCAATGGACACATTCATTTATTCATAATAATACGTAATTTATGTTTTTTCTTTTTCTATCCTTTATCTTTGTCTTTTTTTCACCAAATTAAAATTTTAATAATTATTTTATCCAATTTTAAAATACTAATTACTAGAAAAAAGGTATATATATATAGTTGATTAGATTTTTTAAAAATAATTATTGTAAATAATAACCTTGTTCTACACAAAAAATATATATTTTAAAAAATAAAAAAAAATCAAAATGTTATGAAATATAATTTGAAAGAACAACTTATGTGAGAAATATAAAAGGAAGTATTTAAATGGAGTAGGAAGATCTTATTTAAACGTTTATTTACAAATGAAGTAAGGAGCCTATTTATAGACTAATAACCCTTTCCCTAGATAGAATTTACAAAATAAAGATAATATTAAGAGATTAGATGAATAGATTAAATTCTAATATTAATCTAATCTAATTTATATCCAAATTTAAATATAACATAAAGGGATATTCACAACAATATTCATGACACTCCCTTTGAATATCTATTGTATTAAGAATATACCTCATTAAAAAAATACAACAAAAAAACCTCATAAAAAAATCTGAGTGAAGAAAAAAGAATATATAATTCTTTCAAGATTACACTTTAGAAATACTATCTCATTAAAAACTTTATCAAGAAAAACCCAGTGAAAAAAACCTTGACGAACGAAAAGAGTACAATGTGTATTTTACTCCCCTTAATGACTTCATTATTTAAGATCTTTAAAACGATTTTCAGTCATTTGTACCAATTTTTCAAATGTTGTAGTAGGAAGGGTTTTGGTGAATAAATCTACTGGATTGTCACTTGAACAAATTTGTTGAATACAAATATCATTATTTTCTTGGAAATCATTAGTGAAAAAGAATTTTGACAAAATATGTTTTGTTTATTGCTTTTCAATGTATTCTTCCTTTAGCTGGGATATGCAAGCGATATTATCTTCATATAACGTTGTTGAAACTTCTTTCATGATTAACAAGCCGCATGTTCCTCAAATATGTTGAGTTATAGATCTTAATCAGACATATTCATGACTAGCCTCATAAATTTTTAAAATTTCTAAAAAGTGAAATTAACTCTATATGTTGTCATTGATTGGTGAACACAATTATTTATACAAGAATAATTGGTTGACGATTGCTGAAGGATACTTCCTAGAATCAGACTTATCAACTTATCATAATTATCCTATACAAGCAAAAGATACATACACATCAATTAAGAAGAGAATATGGGAGAAAATTAAGTAATTCTATGATCCTATCTTCATTATTCCCCTTCAAGTTAAAGTGTGGAGATTTAAAACACTCAATTTGCCAAGTAATTCATGAAAAGGATCCTACCTAAATGCCTTAGTAAAAATATTTGCTAGTTGAAATTTTGAAGTGATGGATCGAGGAATCAAAGTTTAAGACTGGATATGCTGGCGAATAAAATGACAATCAATTTCTATGTGTTTTGTGCATTCATGGAACACTAGATTGGTAGTTATGTGGATGGCAGTTTGATTGCCACAGAAAAGTGGTACTAGGTTAAAGCAAAGCACTTATAGGTCTCGTAGTAACCTTAATAACCAAATAATTTCACTAAAAGTGGTGGCCATGGCTCGATACTCTACTTCTACAATGGAATGTGAAACAACTATCTACTTCTTTGATCGCCATAAATCGGTGATGACCCAAGAATTATAACATAGCCAATAGTAAACTGAAAGGTGGTAGGGCATCCTAGTCTACATCACTAAATGCCCAAAGAGATAATGAACTGTTATAAGGTAACAAGAGTCCTTGGCCTAGAGCATTTTCTAGATACTAAAGCGCACGAAAAACTGCATCTAAGTGTGGCTACCGAGGATTATGCATAAATTGACTCAATACGTACACAACATAATTGATATCTGACCTTGTAATGGTGAGATAAAGCAAGCATTCAACAAGTTGTCGATAAAGTCTAGGGTCACAACAAAAAGGCCTAGTATCAGATGCAAGCTTGTGCTGTTGGTCCATTGGAAAAGATAAAGGCTTGTAGCCCATCAAGCCACTCTCAAATAAAATGTCCAACACATACTTACGTTGCTCAAAACTATACCAGAAGAGGAACGTGCAACTTTTATGCTCAAAAAGTATTTTAATTTCCAAAGATCTTTGATATGAAACTTCTTGTCCAAATAGCACTTTAGTTTAACAATACGTTCCGAATCAGTTCTTGTGACTATCACATCATCTACATATATTAAAACAATAATAAAAGATGCCTCTCTATGAAACAAGAAAAATAAGTGATCTGCATTAGATTGATAAAACCCAATGGCTGGTAAGGCTATGGTAAATTTGTGATACCAATTTCTCGAGGCCTGTCTAAGCCCATATAGAGATTTTTGCAACTTACAAACATGTCACTCCCTCTTTCAAGCAAATCCTTATGGAATTTTTTTATAAACTTCCTCGTTTAAATCCCTGTGCAGAAATGCATTGTTGATGTCCAGTTGGTGTAATTCTCAATTCTATACTGAAGCCACTACAAGCAAGCTTGATAGTCACCAATTTGGCCACTAGCCAAAAGTTTCATCAAAGTCTACCCCTTCTATTTGAATGTAGCCTTTAGCAACCAGATAAACCTTATGTTGCTCCACACTTCCATCTGGGTTGTACTTGATTTTGTACACCCATTTAGAATCAATTGATTGTTTTCCAAGTGGCAACTCACTAAAGGCTCATGTCTTATTTTCTTCCAAGGCCAGATTTTCCTTTGCCATTACATCCCACCAATGGGCATGTTTCACTACTTGATAAAAATTAGTTTGCTCATCGATGGAAGAGATGGCCACCAAGAAAGCATTATGATTACGTGAAAAACATGAATAAAAGAGAAATTGTGAAAGAGGATATATTGTAGGGTTAGCCGTAGGTGTGGAAATGTGTGTGGGAGAAAACGGTGTGAGAGAGCGGGCAAGGCGAAATCATAGTCTACCAATTTTCGTGGAACTCAAAAAATTCTCTTTCCTATCACCATTGAAGAATCTATTGTCACAATAATACTAGAAGCGATATCCAATTCAATCTCAACACACATCCTTGGCTATTGGTTGGATTGAAAGACCATTTGTTGCAGAATATCTCTATTGTCAATCTCTTGCTTTACGTATAGCCCAAGTTCGTCTAGCCCGCATGCATTACCTGACTCATAAGGCTTAGTTTCAACATAAGGCCCACTATTGGCTTCTTGTGATTCACACGACCCTACCACACTCGATCCATGCACTAACTCATTGAATGAGCTCATGTGTGGACCCATGAATAGTTCATCAGAGGTATGAATTAGGCTATCATGATATGTTGCTATTCCAGATACTAGTATGTCTACTGTTGGTGACCTATCAAATCCATTGCTTGCCTTGGTTAGTGCACTAGGAAAGACATTCCCAAAAAATTGCCTATCATGTGAAATATAGATTTTCTTATCTTCAATGTCCAATATTCGATACCCTTTTAGTTCGTGTGGGTATCTTAAAAAGATACCTAGTTTGGAGCAAGGTGCAAATTTGTCACAAGATTTGTTGGTAGTGAGCCTATAACATCAGCATCCAAAGGTCCTGAGATGTTAGTAAGTTGGTTGTCTCCCAAACAAAATTTCATATGGAGTTTTGTTCTTCAAAATTGACAAAGGAATCTTGTTGATTAAATATGCGACTATCAAAACACACTCACCCTAAAATTTTATGGCTAGGTGTGCTTGAAAACGTAGTCCTCATGCAACTTCGAACAAGTGTTTGTCTTTCTTTCTACTATCCCATTTTGTTGAGGTGTGTTTATGCAACTTGTCTAGGGCTCAATCCCTTTCTCATTGTAGTAGATAAACAAATCATTGTGCTTGAATTTCAACCCATTATCCGAATGTACAATTTTCACTTGTGTTTCAAACTGAGTACGTACCTATTGATAAAAGTGCAGCAAGCAATCACATGGTTATGACTTATACTTCATCAAATATACCGCCTGACTAAAATCATCAACAATGGTTAAAACATAAAAAAAACTCCAGATAATGACACAATTTTATAACCTCCCCAAATGTCACAATGTATAAGCTCAAAGATTTTGCTAGATTTATAAGTAGTAACAGGAAAAGGCAAACGATGTTGTCATGTTCTACAACAAGCATCACAAAAATTATTTTCTTTAACATGAATAGATAAATCCCCAATAAAGAATAAATGGTTTATTGGCAAATGTCACAATCTCTGATGCTACATCTCTGTGTACCTCGTATTGCTTGCCACTAGTGGCTTCCCCTTTCTTATTGGTTCCAAATAGCAAAGTCTATCATGCACCTTACCCACTCTAATCGGCCTTCTTGATGGTAAGTCCTATATAACACAAAATTCAGGCCAAAAAATGAGTACACAATTCAAATCCTTGGTTAATTTGCTAATAGATAATAAATTAAAATTAAAATTTGAGATCCGCAAGACTTGGTCCAAGGCCAATTGTTTATTTAATTCAACATGGCCCAAAGCTTGCACAAGAACCACTTCTTCATTGGATATTTAGATTGAAAAAAAGTTGAGCTTGTGTTGGACATTAATGAGAAGGCCTAATTCCTTTATAACATGGTCTGTGGCCCCATTGTTTATGACCCACGAGTCATTGTGTTTGATTTCCTTAATCGCACTCTAATTGGTGACATTTGTTGCTATTCCTCTTACCTGCGATATCGATTGAGGGCCTGTTGCACTACCCACACTTAACGCAACAAGTACTTGAAGAATTTGTTGCTGTTGCGCCTTCATTCCCTAAGTTGGTACTGAGGGTCCTCTATCGCTAGTCATGGTAGCAAGAGCCATGCCTTTGTCATTTCTATCTGTACTGGTCTCATTTTTCCCTCATCAGCTTCGATTGCTATCAAATGAATAATGGCTACAATTTTCTAGGCAGCTTATGATTTCAAAACACTACTCTCTTGTATGTCTCGACTTCCTGCAGTAAATGCAAGGCACTAGTTTGGCTTTCTCCTCAAAACGTTGGTTCTGTCTTCCTTTGTTACTTACAGTAACATGCATCGATGCCATTTCTTGGCTTCCAGACATTGTACCGGCTAGAAACATAACTCCTTTAATGGTGGGACTCTACTTGTAACTACTTGTTTTTGCTTCTCCTTTTTGCACTGCGATGAAATCTGCTCTCCCCAAACTAAGCAGTGGGTCAACACTGAATATCTGAGACCTCACCGTGCTGAAGGTATCATTTATTACCATGAGAAAATTGAACACCTTCTCTTGCTCTTGCATAACTTCCATCTTTTTCGTAGCTCCACATGTGAAACCACATGTACATATAGGTTTAGGATTAGAAGCTTGTAATTCACTCTAAACAGTTTTGAGCTCACTGTAACAGGATGAGATTGAAAACTTCTCCTATTGCAACATTACAATCGTACACCTCAATTCATAAACACGTGGTGTTATTCCTTGTGTGAACCTCTCTTGCAAATCTGCCCAAACCTCACAAGCCATATCAGCATGAGCTATGCTACCTTAAATTTCCTTTGTAAGCGCGTTCGTGAACCAGGATAGCACAACAGCATTGCATTGAACCCATGACTCATAGTTTCGAGAATTAACATCTAGTCAAACTATGGTCCCATATACGAATCTTGCCTTAATCTTGGATCGTAATGCATTTAGAAAGTTGCACCTCCAAGTAAAATAATTATCACCAGTCTCATTAAAAGGGTGTGTAACATAAGTTAAGCTAGGATGATATGTTGAATGCAAAACGTATGGGGACTTGGTATCAAATGTGATGTTATGTGATGCATTCGTAGATGGTACCAAGTTAACATTTGCTTGATTTGCTTCATTTTCTATCATGATTGAGAGGAAAATAAAGAAGCTAGTGTTTTGAACGGCGCTATGATACCATAAAGCGTGAAATTGACTCTATATGTTGTCATTGATTGGTGAATACAATTATTTATAGAAGAATAATTGATTGGCAGTTCCCAATGGATACTTCCTAGAATCAAACTTATCTACTTATCATAAATATCCTATACAAGCAAAGGATATATACATATCAATTAGGAAGAGAATATGGGAGAAGATTAGGCAATTTTATGATCCTATCCGATCTTCTTGTGATCCTATCTTCATTAATTTCTGCATAGTTAGAAGAAATAGTATATGGACTACAAGCATGTATTGATTTATTTGTCCAACGAACAAGACTTCAACCGTATATGGACGAAGTAACATTGGTTTATTACAAACCAAAAGATGCGGGTATTCAAGTGGTCTCTAGAGTTTAAAGCGGAGAAGGAGTCTCCGATCATACTTGTGCGGATTTCGTTTCCAAACCTAAAGGCGCATTTATATGAAAAATCTACGTTACTTCTAATTACCAAGACAGTTAGGAAGCCATTGTTTGGGGATAAGGCTACCGCTCGAGGCTCTCGATCGAGTGTAGCAAGAGTCTGTATTGAGTACGACTGTAGAAAGTAACCCGTAGACTAGATTTGGATTATTATCCAGAATCGAGAAACAGGAGCAATAACTAGTGGTTATTCGCAGAAGGTGGAGTTTTCGCCAATGCCAGATTATTGTTTTCATTGCTGCCATGTCGGTCATAAAGAAGCAGATTGTATTGTGTTGGGAAATAGGCCAAAATAATCCGGATTGAGGCAACCATTGACCAAGGGTAAGGTAAGCAACCGAGCTTGCGTATGGAGGAACCAGCTAAACATCAACAGCAGTGGCAATTGGTGAATAAAGTGGGTACGAGTGGAGCAAAGGACTGGCAGGGAAAAGAAATTGATTCAGACAGGGATCCCAAGGATGCCAATGTTCTGATGCTTAATAGAATCCAAGCCATCTCGGAGGAGAACAATGGGGAGAAAAATGTGGTGAAAGGTGGCATGAATGATTCTATTTATGTGCATGGTGAAAGGGATTAAAACGAAAAATGCTTGGGAATGAGGGATATAGAGTTGACAGTGCCGGTAGGGGATGCAGGTTTGGGAAGAGCAGATGGGACGTTAGTGCATGAACCTGTATATACAGATGCTGGTAAAAATGATAAAAAAATGTTCGGTGGAGTAGGAGTGTCAGATTGAGTCAGTGGAAGTGCAGGCAGGTGCAAGTAAAAATAATAAAGAATGTTCAGTTGAACCAAATACCCGATCAAAAATAATTATTCATGGGGATGACCAGCAGATCCAAAATAGGGTGCAGGAGGATCAGAATGACTTTGTGGAACTGGTAGAAGGAGTGGCGAACATGTTCCAATCGAAGGACAAGGTGCTAGTCAATCAAGAGGTTAAGCTGGACATAACCGAGGGGAGACATCTACGGCATGCTCCCGTCAAAGGGTGGAAGGCCATGTTGAGAATCCTTCCTATATGGAATCAACATCAGGTAAGAGTAGAATAAATAAATAATTGATACCTATTCCTTTCTTTCTAGAATATTACTCTGTAGAAATAGAAGTCCATCCCCTTCTGTAACACAGGCGAAACTCGGATACTGCGGTTCTTAGCTTAGCCTCAGAGGAAGCAGTGGATATGAGGGAAAAATATGGAATGTCTGATGATGATTCCATCTCGATAAACTATGCAGCTAGAACCCGATCATGATTAGTGCACTTGTGTGGAATGTGAGAGGTATTTCGGGTAAGGTGATACAAAGGAGACTTAAGAGTTTAAAGCTTGTACATAAAATAAAGCTTTTAGTAGTTTTGGAGCCTATGGTTGAGGAAACGAAAGCAGAATTTTTTAGAAGAAAATTAGGTTATGAGAAGGTCTGGTGAATGGTCCGTAAACTGTTCGTCGCTCCTATCGATTAAATGATCCGGTAAAGTGTTCAGATCGCGGCGATGTGAGCGGTTCGCTGCCCGCGACGTCGCGAGAAGTCCACTGAACCTTATCATTTAGAGGAAGGAGAAGTCGTAACAAGGTTTCCGTAGGTGAACCTGCGGAAGGATCATTGTCGAGACCTGCCCCGGCAGAACGACCCGTGAAAGCTTCGAGCAACGTGGGGGGAGAGGGGCTTCGACTGAGAGCCCCATTTTGTCCCGGCACACCAGACCGCCCAACGACCCTCAAGCGTGCCACAGCCAAACAATGAAACCCCAACGCGAGCCACGCCAAGGATAGCTAACAGCTCTCAAAAAATATGGATTTTCCATTATTTTGATATAACCTGTGAAGTGATATTAAACCATAATCAATGTTTGCATGTTAGCTTGTCCTTTTCGTGGCTGGAATGTCCTATTCTTGCTACATTTGTTTATGCAAAATGCACTAGAACAGAGAGAATCCCACTTTGGACTATCTTTAGATCATTATCAGCAGATATTCGTGTACTTTGGCTTGTCGGAGGGGACTTTAATGTGATCCTAAATAGGGCAGAGAGACTATATGGTGCAAGTCCGCACTCTAGATCCATGGATGACTTTGCAGCAACCTTGTTAGATTATGGTTTGGTGGATGGTGGCTTTGAGGGTAATACATATACATAGACGAATTCACATATGTTCGAGCGCTTGGATAGAATAGTTTATAACCATCAATGGATGGGGTTGTTACCAATCACTAGAGTGCAGCATTTGAATAAGGATGGATCAGATCATTGCCCATTGTTAATCTCATGTTCAAAAACCACGGATAAATCTCCTTCTTCATTTCATTTTTTGCATGCATGGACGCATCATCGTGATTTTAAACATTGCGTTGAAGTTAATTGGAACCTTCCGATACATGGCAAAAGATTGCAGGCATTTTGGAGGAAACAACTTCGATTGAAAAAAGCACCTTAAATGGTGGAATAAAATGGTGTTTGGTGACATTTTTCATAATCTGAAGGTAGCTAAAAATCACGTTAAAGTAAATGAGATCATGTTCCAGCAAGAGCAATCCTTGCCTAATAGATTGAAGTTGAATAAGTCGTATGCACATCTTAATTAGCTTCTGAGCATGGAAGAAACTTTTTGGCAGCAAAAATCTAGCATTAAATGGGTTGTAGAAGGTGAATGGAATACCAGACTTTTCATATAAGAGTGTAGAAGAAAAGAATTAAAAGTCATGTCTTTAAAGTTGAAAATCAAGATGTTGGGTGGTTAGAGGAACTAGAGGCAATTCGAAATTCTACAATGGCTTTCCTTTCGTCTCTCATGCACGCCAGGCAATGCGATATGAACAAGTTTAACGCAGCACTTATTCCTTCCATTGTCTCGGATTTAGAAAATGATATTTTATGTGCAACGCCAACATTGCAAGAGATCAAAGCTGCTGTGTTTGATATTGATAAGAATAGTGTGGCAGGACTTAACGGGTTTTCTTCCTACTTCTATCAATATTGCTGGGACATTATTGCACAGAACCTATTTGAAGCGGTACTAGATTTTTTTCATGGTGCAAAAATGCCAAGGGGAGTGACTTCAACCACATTGGTTTTGCTTCCTAAAACCAATAATGCTTCTAGGTGGATTGATTATAGGGCAATCAGCCTTTACACGGTGCTAAACAAAATTATTACAAAAGTCTTGGCAAACCGGTTAGCTAAGATTTTACCTAACATCATCACTGAAAATCAGAGTGGATTTGTTGGTGGGAGATTGATTAGTGATAATATTCTACTTGCACAAGAACTAATGGGGAGATTCGACAAAAAGGTGAGGGGCGGCAATCTGGCAATTAAAATAACATGATGAGGCATATGATCGTATGGAATGGGGCTTCCTTTACAAAATGTTTGAGCAATTTGGATTTAGTCCAAAATGGATTAATATGATCCAAAGATGCATATCTAATTGCTGGATTTCGGTGCTAATTAATGGTACGATAATTGGATACTTCAAATCAGAGAAAAGGTTGTGACAAGGGGACCCTATATCTCCTTTGCTATTTGTGTTGGCAACAGAATATTTATCTCGTGGCTTGAATAACCTTTATGCTCAATATCCATCGATACGTTATTCTTCAAATTGTTCTTTGGTAGTTAGTCACCTTGCCTTTGCAGATGATGTCCTTATTTTTTTGAATGGAGCCAAATCGTCCTTGTAGAAAATATTAGCTTTTTTGCAGGAATATGAAGTTGTGTCCAGACAACGCGTTAACTATCAGAAGAGTTGTTTCATTACGCACAGAAATTTGGCAAGTTCCAGACGATAAATAATCTCTAATACTACAGGATTCTCTCATCGGTGCCCTCCTATCATTTATTTGGATTCTCCACTTTACAAAGGTCACAAAAAAGTTTTTTTATTCGATGAGCTGGTAACAAAGATAAGGGAGTGCATTACAGGTTGGGAAAACAAAATTTTGTCCACAAGTGCTAGACTTACTTTAATAAGAAGTGTTTTATCCTCTTTACCCATTTATTTGCTTCAAGTCTTAAAGCCCTCGGCTTGTGTTATTAAGAAAATTGAAAAACTATTTAACAATTTTATGTGGGGAGATTCTGTTGATGGTAAAAGGATACATTGGACCTTTTGGCAGAAAATCACTCGACCAACTTCTGAGAGTGGTTTAGATATTGGAAACATTTCAGATGTTGTTAAGGCCTTTGGAATGAAGCTTTGGTGGAGTTTTCAATCTTGTAAGAGTCTATGGGCTCGATTTATGAGGATAAAATATTGTGTTGGCCAGGTTCTACGATATGTAAAATCGAGAATTCATGATTCTCAAACTTGGAAACGTATGTTGGTGAGCTGCTTGGTGATTGAACAACATATGAGATGGCGGATAGGCAGAGGGAATCTATTCTTTTGGCATGACTGCTGATGGGAGAAGAGCCTCTCGTCAATCGTTTCCCAACATTTATCTCTTCTATGATTCAGGTTTGTTATTTCTTTGACAATGGTAAATGGAATGTGGAGAAATTAATGGAGGTGTTGCCAGAGGAGTTAATTGGGAGATTTTGCAAATTCTGATTGACACATCATGTGAGGATGTGGCTTATTGAGTACCAACGTCTGATGGCCATTTTTCTACTAAAAGTGCTTGGGATTTAATACGGCAATGACATTCAGTGAACCCTGTGTTTGACTACATTTGGCATAGGTGCATCCCGTTATTAGCTTCATTCTTCTATGGAGGTTAATTCAAGATTGGATTCCGGTGGAGATGTGACTAAAAATTAAAGGATTCTAGTTTGCATCTAAATGTCAATGTTGTAACTCAGAGGAAACACTTCTGCACGTAATGTGGGACAATCCAGTTGCAAAACAGGCTTGGCACTATTTTGCAAATCTTTTTCAAATTTCTGTGATCAATCCCCAAAACATTATTCAGATTATATGGGCATGGATATATTCTGGAGATTATACGAGGAATGGCCACATACGTATCTTAATCCCTCTCTTTATTTTTTGATTCTTGTGGATGGAGCGAAATGATGCTAAACATAGATCACTGGGCATGTATCTGAATCGTGTGATATGGCAGATTTTGAAGCTTATTCGTCAGTTATTTCATGGGAGGCAGTTCCAACGTTGGCAATGGCGGGGTGATATTCAAATAGCTCAAATGTGGGGATTGACTTTTCCAAGAAAAGTAATCAGTCTACCTAAAATAATATCTTGGCATAAGCCATTGACATGTGAATTTAAGTTGAATGTTGATGGTAGCTCTATAAATAATTTTCAAAATGCTGCTAGTGGTGGATTGTTACATGATCATACAGGTATGTTAGTATTTGCATTTTCTGAAAATTTGGGAGCTAAAAATTCCCTACAAGCAGAGTTATTAGCCTTGCATAGAGGATTATTATTATGCCAGGAGAATAATATTTCATGATTATGGATTGAGATGGATGCTATGATTGTTATTCAAATGTTAAAGGAGAGACACATTGGCTCACATGACAGTAGGTATTTACGGGCATCGATACGACAACAATTGAAACTTTTCTCATTCAGGATCTCCCACATCCATAAGGAAGGTAATCAAGCAGCAGATTGGTTAGCAAATCGTGGTCACCAACATCATGGTCTTCAAGTTTTTGAGGAAGCCCAAGGAAAATTACGGGGAATTTTAACATTAGATAAAAGTAATTTACCATATGTTAGATTTAAATAAATGTAAAAGAGTAGTACTCCTTATTTATTTTATTAGCTTTATTCTGAGGATTATTTAGAATCTTGTAAAAGTGATGGGTTTCAGTTTTATGATTGCATTCATAGTTATGCACATAAACTGAACCATTTAACTATGGGCATTTCTTTAATCTTTTCTTGGATTCATGTAATTTTGGAGATTCGGTTGATGTCCCCCTCCTCATTGTACTTAATTTTTTCGATCATTAATAAACGGATTACAGGGTAGTTGGGCCCTGGGAGAATTTCTAGCATTAAAAAAAAACTATAATTTGTTTGACAGAACACTAGGAAATAGTCATACCTCCACATATAAATAACATGTTTAGGATTGAGCCTTATGTGGATCAGATAAATATTTTGTATTTGCATAACCAATTAAATCTGATTTTAATGCATTTAAATAATATAGGCCCATATCCATTGTTCCTCAGAGATATCGAAGTATATGTTTAATTCCATTCTAATGTCTTTGAGTTAGAGAAGAATTATTTCTTGCTAATAAATTTGCATTAAATGATATATCAAGTCATTATTGCTAGCAAAATACATCAATGCTCCGACTGCAATAAGATATGATACTTCATAACCAAGAAGTTTTTCATTTTCCTCATGAGGTCTGAAAGGGTTTTTTTTTCACATGTAATGACTTTATAACCATTGGTCAACTTCATGGATGTGCTCGGTTTATATAAAATCATTTAAGCACTTTTGCTATATAATTAGATTAATGGGTAAAAATTTCATTTGTCAAGTGTTCAATCTGAAGACCCAAACAAAACTTTGTTTTTTCAAGGTCTTCTATCTCAAATTCTTTCTTCAAGTAACCCATGATTTTTAATAATTCTTTAAGAGTTCTAATAATATTTAAATTACCAACATAAACAGTAATTATTATGAATTCATATCCAAATCTCTTTATAAAACACATGGGTACCTGGGATCTTTTTTTATAGTCTTATTTTAACAAATATTCACTAAGATAATTATACCACATGCATCTAGATTGTTTTAATCCATACACATATTTATTTGATTTGATCGAATAAATTTCTCGAAAATTCAAATTTTGTGTTTCAGGCAATTTAAATGCTTTAGAAATTTTCAGATGGATATCGTTATCAAGTGAGCCATATAAATAGGCTGTAGCTACATTTATTAGATGCATTTCAAGGTTTTCATGTATTGCCATATCAGTTAATGTAAAATTATAATAGCATCCACCACAAGAGAATATGTCTCTTCATAATTAATACTAGAAAAAAATGTATATATATTCTTGATTTAATTTTTTAAAATTAAATTATTGTAAATAATAACCTTGCTCTGCACAAAAAAAATAGAAAAAATGAACAAAAAATATAAGAAGTCTTTTAATCCTTTCAACTCTCGAAGGGCTTAAAATGATTTATTTTTTTCCCATAACTACTTTTATTCCCAAAAGCCACAAGTCATAATGAAATGTGATTTTAAAGGTGCTTCATTTCTTGCTACTAGTCAACATTTAAGTATGAACCAAAATATTGACTATTTTTAGTTTGGATTATTATTCAATAAAATCGACGAGTTTTTTGATTTTGTAAGTGGATTTAAAATTTTGGCATGTGTTCATTTAAAATATATGTTTAAAATTAATTATTTAATTATTAAATAAATATGTAATAATCATGTGAGTTGATGAAATTAAAAAAAAAAAAGAGTTCACCAACAATGCACGGAATTAGGGGTGTGTGCACAGTTAAATCGGTAAAATCGATTCTAGAAATTCCAAACTAAAAAAAGTGAACTCATCTGAGAAAAATCAAAACCAAATCGAAGTAGTTTAGTAATTAAAAAATCGAACACCAAATTAATTTGTTTAGTTCGATTCGGTTACCGAAAAGTGAACTTATGAAGATGGAGGGAAAAAATGTGAGGATGTGACATTTTTCTACAAGATTCCATATTGAGATTTTTTTTTTGTTTTGTTTTTTTAATTGTTAAGATTTTCTTTTGTTTTTTTAATTGAATAATAAATAATGAAGAATGAAAATTTTTGTTATGTTTTATGAACTTAACGCTTACTTATCTTCTTTAAGCATTACTCAATTTGGTTAGTTCGGTTACTTCGGTTAGGAAAAGTCAAAACCGAAAACCGAATTGGTTAAACCATTCTAAGCAAACTTAATTAATTGAAGTAATCGAATACTGAACTAACCAAACCGAAAAAACCAAACTCACTTTGGTTTGATTTGATTTAATTCTTCAATTCAATTTGAATTTGCACACCCCTACATAGAATAATAATTTAATTAATTTTTTTTATTTTTCTCTTTTCTATCTTTCTTTTCTTTTCGTCAACAAGGGGGTTAAATCTTAAATGCAAGAAAACACTTACTAATAAATAATTTTTCATGGGAGTAAACTTAGACATTATTATTATCTTTGAAAGCAAGCAATAAAAATTAATTTTTTGTCCTTATGTCCTTTAAGTTTCTCACATATGTGGGATCAAACGTGCTGATTGGCTTATCATTTTGTCGAAGCTTGTCAGAGTTTGTTACCTATGTTTCAAAGATCATTTTTATTAACTCAAATTTAGATGTATGTTTGAGCATGGACAAACATTTAGGAGTATTATATAGCCAATCAAGATGAGAAGTACATCACTAGAGTTTGGAAGTGTAGAAAGGTTTGTTTGATAGGGAGAGAGCTGATGTTACAAACCAAGTAAAGTAAGATGTGCTAGAGGCAATAAAGAGGAAAAATCGGAGTAGTTTTTGAAGTGATGAGTGACAATGGTTAGAGATGATAGATAAATTTAAGGAAAAAGTAGGGAAAGTAGAGCAACAAAGCATCATTGCCAAGTTCAATATCCAAAGCTAATCTAATGGATAAAACTAGAATTACCATGAGTTGTATAGCATTTGTACAATATACTAGGAAAAATGAATAGTTTTCATGTGTCCTTTCTTAGAAGTACACCCAAAATGCTATTAAGTCCAAGTGAACACATCTTGAAATTCATTTAGGAGCTAAACTAGCATTAATCTTTGCTCTCCTAAAAAAAGCTTTGTTTATAAAGAATGACTTAACGGTCTCCCTTTATTTAATCAAATTTATCTCCTCAAATTCGTCACCTTATGGCTTGAGTTGATCTTGAAGTTGTTCCATTACATATAGTGCTTCATGTACTTTTTCTCTTCCTTCTACTTGAAGACGAAATGGTAATGCATCTAATGGTTCCCATGCTATGAGAAACCTATGCCCCGTCATAAGTTGTAAATGGTTTTCTCTACTTCAAGCGTGCAAGAATTTATATTAGTGAAATGCTTTTATTTCTTTACTACTGAATGCCTTTGCTTCTTTCTTCACCTTTTTTCGTCTTTGCATTGTTTTTCTCATTTTTTTGGAAATATTCTTCCAATTGTGGAAGCAAAACACCTATAAGTCTAGATATAGTCGTTTCACCATCCTTTATTGGCTCTTAAAAAAAAGCCTAAATATAGCTCACCCCATGTCACTTGGATGGTTTTATGGCGGGTAAAATGAATATTTTCTTTCACTTTGAATAACATTTGATGTATTGGTGGCACAAGGAAGGAATAATGTTTTGTGTGTTCAAGAACTTCCTTCCTATAGGGACATGATAAGTCACATTTGTGTCGATAACATGGAAGCAAATTTGATCTTGGATATGCCCTATCTTGAAATTCACTATAACTTATCCCAAAGTTGTAGTTTCTTTATTATTGAAAAAAGTGATGGTCATAGGACGACATAGATTATTCTAGTCTATTTTTAATACTTTCAAAGTGGATTAATGGTATGAAGTTCACTGAAGATTCATCATCAATGAATGTCATTGTGATGGGATATCTATCGATATTGCTTTCAGCACAAAAAGGCTTATTGCGATGAGGATGTGTCGTGCACATGTCTACTTGTAAACATTATGGAATTTTTATATCCACTAGTTATCTTCCCCATCGGTTGTATCACCAAGTTGCATTCTTCATCTTGCCCTCCAACTATTTGTATTAGCATTATAGCTACTTCCTTCCTTGACCTCCTTTGAAAATCCAAGTTGATTGAAGAAGCGCATGAAACTATGCATCTTTATAAGTGATCTCGCAATAAAAGAGGTAACCAAGGTGGACGCATGTGTGTCCTTAACCTGGTTAGAGGAAAGAGGAAGGATCATTATAATGATCATGAATAATTGCTTTCACATGCCTCTAAAGATTTGGATAAACAAGAAATGAGTTGTTTAGGATTTTGTTATTCCTAAACAACACTTCTCTTGTTCGTGTTCTTCAATGGAATATTTTGCCTAAATTCCTACACTTAGCAAATGGATGACTAATTGTTCAATGATAATCATAATACCTTGAGTTGGACTTATTTTATGTTATGTTCATTTGTTCATCCTCGATCAACTTTTGGAGTTGCCTCCTCCTTCAATTACATTTACTGTTAAGGTGTTCTTCTTGTTGAAACAACTAATTCCCCTTTGCTTAAGGTATTATTAGTTCTTTGTGCAACTTCAACTAGAATAGCAAAAGTGGGAAAAGGTAAGTTTTCCAAATGCACTCCATACTCATTGAGCATACCTTGGATGCAAACTTTCACTAGCTCCTTGTCATCGTGAGAATCTAACATGTCTAGCATTTGTTCTCTTAAGAGTTAGATGTACTGCATGAAATATTCCATTCCCTTTTGATGTTCTCTTCCCAAGTCCATAAGAGTAACCAATCTCATTGAGGGACCAATCCAATTAACATTTTGTCTAGCTACCTTTGATTTTAATCTTAACTTCACATTAAGTGGTTGTCTAAAAATATCCTCAATTAGCTTAGACAATTCTAGCCACTTAGCTTTACACCAAATTGCAATTGTCAACTTAATTACGTCGTACAATTACACTGCATCCTAAACCTTCCCCTTGAATACCACATCGTTGTGAAATAGCTACACTGACCAAACAATAGCATATAAAGCTAACATCTAGATTTTATTTTTCTTAGCACTTATGCACATTGATTGCTATGCTAAGAAGAAAAATTGAGGATTATTGTGCCTAACCCATTCAATTTTCCAATTAGAACACCATATACACCAAATCTTCCAATTCTCCTCACATGTCAAGAACAAATGCCTAACAAATTCAATATTTTGTTTACAAAGAACATAATAGGATTATCCCCCTTCCCCCAATTAATTTTCCTTTTACTAATTCTACTTTGATTGCAATCCTTTCCCACATCAATTGCCATACCAAAAGGTCAACTTTATATGGTGCATAACCAAGCTATATCTTTTTCCATAATTCATTATGTTCACTATTCTAGTTTAATGCAAGTCAACAAAAAATTTAGTGGAGTACTTACCATTGGATGTAGCTTTCTAAACAACCCATCATTGATTCCACCCCCCAAAGCGTACTCTCGAAGATAACTCCACAATCTTGTCCTCTGTTCATAATCTACTTGTTATTATCCTCCAATATTCACATATTTTCTTGAGAAGCCTAGCATTTTCATGATGTCTTAGACATAGGTGGCAACATGTGTGTTTTGGTTGTCCAGAGAACTCTCCATATCTACTAGTAGTGCAAGTTTTTCGTGACTTTTACTTACTGTAATCACTCCGCCCTAATGGAGTCCTCAAAATGTAGAGTGGTTCGTTTGTGATAAGGAAAGAGATAGTGTTGCAATCAAGTAAAACGAGATGTGCTAGAGACAATGGAAAGGATTATTAGAGTAATCCTTGGAATGCTACATGTTGGTGGTAAGAAGTGATGAATAAAATTTAGGGAAAAGGTAAGGAAAGTGTAGCAATGGAGCAAAATACATAATAAGTAGAAATAACCAAGTAAAAGAGAGAGTATTTAGGAAAAGCTTAAAGAAAGATTATCTTAAAGAGGGAGTCTGTCGAGTTTGTAGTGTATTCTTGATGAATTGCTAAGTTTCCATTATACAAGCTAGCCTTGAGGAAAAGCCACCTAAGTAAGGGCTTTAGGCCTCGAATTGGAAGAGACCCCATAATTTTATAATAATGATAACATAATTGATTATATTAAAAATATATAAAATTAAGATAATTAATAAAATATTTACCTATTCTCACATGCTTCCTCTCACTTCCACATCTCTATTAATTTTTAACTATTTATCTTATTTTTTATTAAAAATATGTAAAAGTAAAAAATAATTAATAAAATAATATATTCTCTCACTTCCCTAGTTATGTGCCTAATAAATCTCAATTTTTTATCACTTTCCAATTCTCACAATGCTACCAATTCTCAACTATTTCTTCTATTTCCAATCTAATGATAATATGAAAATGTTGATAATAAAATAACAAGATATCTTGAAGAATCATTTAGACTTGAATACTTCTTATATATATTAGATCAAGCAATTTTTTCACCCTAAAGTAGATTTGAACAATTTAAGATGTATGAAAGTATTTTTGGTTTTCTATTCAGTGGTAAAAATTTGAAGTCATTAGATGATAATAGTTTGAAAGAATATTTCCTTAATCTTGAACGTTCCTTAAAATATAGTAACTATTCTAATATTGATGCTTTACATTTATTTTTAAAGCTATAAATTTTATAAGAAATTATACAAATGGAAGATAACAGTCCAATCGACATACTTAATCATAGAAGAGACTCGATTCTTTTCCAAATACATATATTGCTTTTAGAATAATGTTAATACTTCCAGTAAGTGTTGCTTCAAGAGAAAATAGTTTTTCAAAACCAAAACTAATAAAATCTTATTTAAGATCAATAATATCTCAAGAAAGATTGAATGGATTAGCTATATTATCAATTGAAAAAGAAATATTAGAAGAAATTGATCATAAAAGTTTAATTAAAAATTTTGCATCCCAAAAAGTTAGAAGAATAAAGTTTTAATAACTTTTTTTTCTTAATTTCAATAAAAAATGCCTCATTTGAATATTTTATTTTAGGCTTTCGAGATTATTGAGCCACCCCTACCTTTATATACCAAGTAAAAGTAATTACTTAGAAGCAATTATTGAGAAGAGTGTTTCTTGGACATCATAGGAGTAACACATTAAGGAAGAACACATTGGGGAAGAACACATTTATCATGGGAAAAACACATTAGCCCATTATGTATACTAGGGTATTCGGCGCATACTTAAGTGTAATGGCATCGTGGAGCTCAATGACACTGAGTATTGTGGCACGTGTTTCTTGAGAATAAGGAAAAATGAGAAACATTTCTCTTCAAGAAAATGTTAAGAGGAGAACCTTTCAACTACGTCCATATTTGAACCACCAAGTTAAGCTTTCAAAAATATAATAATGGTAAAACTAACTTGTGAACCTTACCACCTGTCCTAAGTTACTTTCATTGTCATCACACTATTCTACTAATTCTTTGTATAGTTTGTATTGATTCATTTCTTTTTTGTGTAGCCATAGGATTTTGTGACATAATTTTTATAATTGAAAAACATAATATATTAGTGGGTAAAATCAAGTATCTACAGGAACCTATAGATTTAGTGCATTGTGTAGTATAGAACCTTGATTCGTTGTGTAAGAGTAAATGGGAAATTTACTTTATGAGCTAGTGAAATACTTCATTCTAAAACAAAAATACTTGATTTCATCCCTTTGGCTCACTATCATAAGCTAAAAAGGGTATTTAAAGGACAAGGGAGCTATAAACTTGGAAAAGGAAGCTATTCTAGCAATTTGCCCCAAAGGGATCTACCACCCATGGGATTTCATAGGAACTTTGGCCCGCTCGCCACTTCATTTTTGTTTGGCCTTCATGTTTGTTTGCATTATCAACTTTCCCTACCATTTAAATTTTAATTTCCTCATTTGTTTGCATTATCAAGAAAAAGGGATCGCAAATTTTGTGAGTATGGGGAATGGGTGAATGGTAGCTGGCAGTGGAAAATGGAGTTATGACGTCGATTGTTTGAATGGGAAGTCAGCACTGGACGAGGTGATGGAGCTCCTTAACATTAGGTGAAGAATTAAAAGATGTGGTGATATGGAAAGCTACAGCAAGTCGAAAGTACTTTTCTAAATCATTTTGTAAACTTGCACTTAACACTCATTGTGCAAACAATGATTTGTGGAAAAAAGTATGGATGGGTTATGCTCCGTATAGAGTGGAGGTATTTGGATCGCAATTGATGTGGGAAAAGGTAGCAGTGGAAGATAAGCTTGTGAAAAGGGGTTTAATTGGTGATAAATAGGTCATGTGTGTGGTGTGTCAATACTATCGAGAAATGGTCAGACACTTATTTTTCAAATGTAGAGAAACCTAGAAGATATGAAATTTGATGTGTTCAGAATGGAATTATTATTGGGTGTCACCTTGTGATCCTCAATCGTTTTTCATGGCTTGGCGATTGATGAGTTCTAATGGGGATAAGCATAAGGTAGGGTTACTTGCATTTTATGTCATTATGTGGTCATTGTAGTTGTTTCGTAATGACTTAGTTTTTAATAGTAAGGTGTGGGATATTACTTAATTATATGATACTGTGAAATTACATGTTGCAATATGGGCAAAAGTCAAGTGGTTGGAAATGGTTAATTCAATAGAGGATATATTCAAACATCCAAATAATATGATAAGTTCTCATATTGTTAAGCAGGTAAGACCAACATTAATGTTGTGGGAACACCTTCCAGATGTCTGGGTTAAATTTAATGTAGATGGTGCATTGTTTGGATCTTCAAAGGAGGTAGGTATTGGTGGCTTGCTAAGGAATAGCAATGGAATAATTGAAATTAGGTTTTTAAAGTCAATTGGAGTAGGTGAATCAAATTTAGCAGAATTGCTTATATGAGTGACAATCAATCCAAGCTTTGGATTGAAAGTGACTCAAATAATACAATATCCTAGACCATTAGCCCTACAAAGGCACCATAGAGGCTTAGAACATGGTTATTACAGATGGAGAGCATGTAGAGAAAAATCCAAAAGTGGAAAATAAGTCATGTCTTAAGGAAAGCAAATTGTGTAGCTGATGAACTGGCAAAAGAAAGTGCTCAACTATAGGAAGAGATGTTACAAATATTCGAATAAACCTTTTACGTGGCATGTTGTTTTGAGCATATCATGAAGTGATTTCAATGTTTAAACAAGTGGTCAGAGTGTTGTCTTATTTCCGTTTAGAGTTGGAATTATAATAGAAGTCCTATAGCTAGTAAATAGAAAGAAGTCCAACTAAAGTGGGAACTCTTGAGATTTGAATCAATGACTAGTAGAAGCAGAATAGGACTCTACTAATAGAAAGCGAGACGCTATCTCGGACTTCTGATGACACGTCAAATTATGTTTGAACGTTAGATGTCAAGTACAAGTCGACTACACACACAAAGATAAGAAAATTGGTCAAAAAAATGGGAAAATTAATCGCAAGGATGGCTAGATGGATGTCCAGTTTTGGACATCAATATACTGTGCAAAAAATTGAACTAGTGGATTCAAATTTAGACATCCCCACGAGCTAAATGTGAGGTTATTATGGGGTTAATTTACGTTTTTTTTTTTAATTTTGTATCAAACATTCGATTAGCTAAATTTTGGCTAATGGTATTTTGCTTCAATAAAGCATAATTTAAAAAAAAAAAGATGAGAAACTTTTTCAATTATTTAAAGAAAATGAGTTTTTAAGCCAAGAAGGGAGGAATAAGCCAAGAAGAACCTAGCCTATAAAGGTCTACCGCTGAAAGCGAAAGAAAAAAAGAAAAGGAAGAAACAAGCCAAGAAGAACCCAGCCTATAAAGGTCCACTGCCTGAAGCTCAAACGAGACTTGGTCATTCGTCTAGCCCAATTAAGGTATGGGTTCCTTGGGCATTTTCCTATTGTTTGGTTTATTTTTATATTTCTTATTTTTAGTAATTTTCATATAGTTAATGTATAGATAAGTTTATTTAAGAAATAGATTAATGCATAAAATAAGATATAAAAAATATATATGCATGTCAACATAATGGTTCATTAAAACTTAGGAAAAACATTAAAAATTCATAAACTAGGTTGTAACGAAATAAAATGACACCAAAATATAATAATAAATTATAGAAAATTCACAATAAAAAATTTTCAAAATTAAAAATTTATTTAATTATAGGTTAAAAATTATAGAATTATTAAAAATAAATAAAAATAATAAATTAAGAAAATAAAACGATAATACACATTATTATTTAAAAGTGTAAAAAAGCATTAAATTGGTTTTTAAAATCCTTAAGAATTAAAATAGAAAATGATAAATATAAAAAATTAATTAATTAATTTTAAAAAACAAACATATACATGAAAATAATAAATATGAAAATATAAACAAAGTAAGTAATGAATAATAAAAACAAATAGCAATAATAATATATAATTTTAATTGAATTGATGCATAAAATAGAAAGTGATATCGAAAGCTAAAAATATGAACAAAAATAATAATTTTTTTTATAAGTACGTAATATTTTATTACTGAATGCCAAGGTTATAAAGGACCTTGGTCTTTATAAGTCCAATCAAAAGATAATTACAAAGGAAATAAACAAAAGCTACCTAAGATAACCCCTAAGCTTAATTCAATCCGGATGTGGGGATGTCCGAATTATAAATCAAGTATAAAGGAGCTATCTGTAGTTTTACAAAGTATAAATGTCTGGGTAAACACCAAAGCCTCAACTGGAAGCATTTCTTTTGGCTTGACCAGACATATCAAAACAAAGACCCATGCACCCAAACCATACAAAATAGCACCACCCAGACACATTAATACCTTGCCCAATCCATACATGTCCAACACTAGTATTGCTGCGTCAATAAATCAGAGAAAGAATAACACATGGACTAAACTTCTTTCTATGTCCGTCTCATTAAACTTCAAGAGTCTTATCCCACTCGACATCCCAATCAAACTAGAATTCCTTTGCAAGATAAAACTCTTTCTACTAAACAACTGGCGTAATATCAGACTCCATCACACACCTTGATTTATCTCAAATACTTGTAAGAAATTGGCCTTTCTTAAAGCACCTTAGCTTAATTATCAACCTCACAATTCCCCTCCTTGTTAATGTATGTGACCTTTCAGCATAATACTTCCTTTGGCATGTTCGCTATTTGCATAATATACTACTTGAATCTCCAAGGTGCTTCCTGATTCAACGAATCACTTTTCATCCAAAGCTTTACATGGTTTCCCATGAGTCACAGGAAATTTGAAAAGCTTCCTTTATGGCTAGAATTTTTGCTATACTTAAATCTCCTACTCCAATAGCCCTCGAAAATTTTAACAGAATATAACCATCCTTATCTCTCCAAATCTCTCCTATTCCAGCTGGTCCCATATTACATTAAGCCACTCCATCCACGTTAAATTTAATCCACCCATCTTGCGAGAACTTCCCATTCAACCTCCTATCTTGGTACTCTGCCTTGTTGTAGCAATGAAACTGATGAAGGACACCTAAATATATCCTCCACTTTTCCACTAATCTCTGGCCATTTAGCTTTATCCCATAAAGCTAACTGTAATTTAATTAAATCAAATAAGTGCCCTTTTTCCCACTGCTTCCCATTAAACACAATTTCATTATGAAAAAGCCATATAAACTGAGTGATTACATAAAAGGCTAAGACCCACAGCTTTGATTTGTCATTGCTACAAGCCTTATTCCATGCCACAAAAACTTTTCTAGGATTCTCATGCATCACCCAAACATATGTTCCACTCTGAACACCACATTCCCCAAACTTTCCATACCTCTTCACATGTGAAAAACAAATGTTGGACAGACTCAATTTCTTTTTTACATATCATGCACATTGCCTGATCCTCGCTTATTAAATTTCTTTTAACTAATTCTTCTTCCATTACAAAAAAATTGGTTTTATCCAATGAAAAAAATTTTCTTAGAAATTTTAGGTTGGAAATTTCCAACAAATTTTTGACAGAAATTTATTTTGATTTTTTTTCATTGGAGATCCGTCAAAAATTTTTTGGTGTAAAAAAAATTTACTCCCATCAAACTTTTCAATGGAATTTTTGAGGAATTTCCATTGAATTTTTCCAACAAAAAATAATCCATTGAAAATCCTTAGAAAAGTTTAAAGTGCCAAAAAAATTAAAGCCTACTAAATTTTCCAACGAAATTTTTCGTTGGAAAAAGCTATTGCTAATAGAATTTTCCGTTGGAGAATTCTGTCGGTATTATTATTTCTTAAATTTCTTATATAAAATATATTAAGAATTTTTTAAAATTTTATTAATCCTTTAAAAGAAATATATTAATAAAATTAAATATATACATATTAAATTTTTTAATATTAAAAATTTAAATATGTTTTCCTTTGCTTACTATTTTTTAATATATATTGAAAAAATTTATTGAATTATAAATTATAAATTAATAGTTTCAAATTCATTAATTTTATAAAATCAAAAACGTTTATAAAAAGAACATAATAAATTTTTTAATTTTATAAAAATAGATGATAAAATCTAATAATAAATTAAACAAAAACTAATAATACTTTAAATACATACTAATATTAGTTAATATAATTAAGAAGAAAGATATATAGTAACCTTATTAATATAATATGTTTAAAATATATTAGTTTATTATATGTATGTATACAAATTAGAATTATAGCAATGGCATATATATACATATATACCTGTCTATTATTTATAAAATAAACATAACCTTGTATTAATATGAAATTACAAGTTATCTACTTTAAATGATATAACTTTATAAGTTTATATATATATATATGAGATATCAAATTTTCTACATATATATATATATTAATGTTTTATAATTATTACACCTATATTTTATATGTAAGCTTATAATAAATATGATAACCGTAAATAACTTTATTAGTTATTACCTTAGGTTTTATAACATATTATTTACAATTAGTTATTAGTTATACAATTTTTATAATATATAATATTATAACAAATAATTTGTATCATTAATATATATACAATAATGTAATATAACATTATATTTTACATAGATTATATTCATATCAGATAATTTTAATATTACTTTGAGTACGCCATGCTTTACGATTAGTTTCATATTATAATTTATTATGGGTAGTTATAAATATATAACTTAAGAAGAATAAAATTAAATAATAATACTTGATGTATATTGATATTAGTTTATATAATATAAGAAAAATTATACTAAACTTAATTAATAATATACTTAAAATATATTAATTTATTATATATATGTACGTATACAAATCATAATTATAACAATTTACTATTAGCTATATATATTTAGTTATAAATATGTATTAATATGAAATTATAAGTTTTATATTTTAAATGATATAACTTATATGGTAATATTAATATATGATAATAAATATCATACATATTAATATGTTATAATTATTACACCTATATATAGCTAGTAATATTTTGTAATATAAAATGTTATGAATATATATATATATATAATACAAACATATTATATTTATACATATATTTAATTTATACATAAGCATTACTATAAATTATAATAAACTTTATTTATATAGTTACACTTAAAAACTTTTTTAGTTATCACTTTAGATTTTATAACAAATTGTTTATAATTCGTTGTTATTTGTATAAACTTTGTAATATATAACATTATAACATATAAGTTGTGTCAGTAATTTCATGTATATGTAATAAAGTAATATATACATATAAATATATATTATATAAAATTAACATATTACTTATACTTATTGATATATAATTAATTAATATTTTACAAAATAATCAGTTTAGTCAATAATTAATAACTAATATATTATAAATAAGGAACAAAATAATATTAGTTTTTTATAATTTAATAATATTAAAAATATTATANATTAAGAAATATAAAATATTTATCTTTTGTTGATGTAAAGACTTGAACTTAAGTGTGAATGGAAAATAAATCTAACCTTTATCAAATCTATCAGCTATTCAACTTAGTCCCTATTTGACTTGACTTTTTTTTTCAATTTATCTACTTTTTAAAAGAAAAAGTCAAGTCAAACAATATTTTTGATAAGTTGTTAAAAAAAAAGCTAATAGTTTTTTTTTAAAGAACAAAACTTAGAAAAAAGAGCTTAAAGAAAAGCCCCAAAGAGGAGTTTTTTCTTCTCTTCTTTTAAAAACATATCAGCTTTTCAGGAAATACTCCTTTCTTTCAATCAATCTCCCACTCCTTTCCTTCCCTCTGCAAATCATCCTTCCCTAATGTTAGAAACGGCATGATTAGAGCATCAACGCAGTGGAATAAAAAAAATTGAAATAAAACAAAACCATGTCTCTTACCTTTGGATCACTTTGGTTGTTTAATGCAAAATTATGTACCACATAAAATCAGAAAAAGAATGTACCTTTCCAAGTAATATCGTAATCAAATGGATTCCTTTTGGTGACAAAACACGAATACCTTTGGTGTGAAAGAATCCCAGCCACTCAATCGCTTGGCCTCCAATGATGCACACACGATTGCAACGGATCCTTCTCAAGGAGAGAGCTTTATGCCACGAGCTTGTGCTAGCAAGTGGACAATGATTTGTCTTCTTTTCCTCTTTCATTTCTAGCAAAGAATCAAAGGAGAAGTTTTTCAAAAGAAAATAAACGTCTCAAGAGTGGCAGCACTCAAGAGAAAAATCCTTCTCCAATGAAAAAAAAGGAGTGGCTATAATGTGATATTTATATCTAGGTTTAACTTATTAAAATTTACAAAATAAGTCCTTAATATTATAACAATTATAATAGTTAACCAATACCTAATTAAACTCTTATAATTAGGTCTTTAATAGTTAAAATCTAGAATTTGATTTAAGTCTAACTTAAATCATCACACTTCCAATTTAATCCAAATTGCAACCTTTGTGTGTGACCCATTAGGTTCCTAACATGTTGGCAATGGAATTGAATTATAATATTATTAATTAATTAATTTAAATGAATTATATTCAATTTTTAATTAACTAATTCAATTTCATAAACCATGATTGGCATCAGCAATGCATCATGGCCACCCAATTGTTAGGAGAGTCAAAGGATTCTTTGATAACCTTTCAGTGTACAGTTTTTCAGTGTAATTCATTCCCTCATCATATATCTCGAAGATGATAAGAGCTTGGTGCAGTGCCTACTCTTATTGATCTTCTTATTTATTCTTACAATTATATCATTAGTTTTATGGAGACTTATGAAACTCATTTCATAATCTCCTAATCGCCTTGGCCAAGGATTTGATTAAGCTAATATCAACCAAGAACTAATGAGATATTTCCCTTTGAATCACTTGGGGTGATGATTCCTATCTTGACCACTCATTTGCCTTCACATGCTTCATGCTATACCCAAAAGCATCGTGTTTTGGCATCCTTGGTTAGGCACCCAAAGGGATGAAATCAAAGCATAGCACTCCACACATAAGACAACCTGGTGTTTCAAGTCTAGAGAGTATTTACACAACTGACACATGAGAAGTATTGCATAGACACTTGAGTAAAATACCAAATGCACTTCTCATGGCGGGTCATGTTCGGTGAACTCGCTCTCCCATGGCAAGCGCCCACATGCTAGTTCCAAGTATCTCTATACTTCAACCTATGAGAACGATTGCTTACTTCACAAGTAAAGAACATAACATGTGCCAATCTTTGGGCATTATTGATGCCCTGTCTCAATAATACAATGATCAGGAACTTTTAGGAACAATGCTTTAATGTATAAGGATCTCATAATTGTATTCCAATACAATTCCTTTGCAAGGCATATATAGTTCCATGGGCTTTATCTACATAAGTACAAAAAGTAATTAAATCACAAACTTATGGATAAAGAACTACCTCAATGTTATTATGAATAACAAAATATCATATGTGAATATCTAAAAATTATAATTCCCATACAACCATAGATTGGCTTATAGGGCTTATACTAACAATCTCCCACTAGCACTAAAGCCAATCGCCTATGTATCTATTATCAATGTTCTCAACATGATGATTATGCTTCTGCTGGGATAGTGCTTTAGTGAGAGGATCAGCAATATTATCCTTAGTGGATATACACTCTATGCAAATGTCTCCTCTTCCAATGATCTCCCTGATCACATGGTAACGCCGCAATACATGTTTGGATTTCTGATGAGACCTTGGTTCCTTTGCTTGTGCAATGGCTCCATTGTTATCACAATACAAAGGTATTAGATCTACAATGCTAGGAACCACATGTAGTTCAGTAATGAACTTCTTAATCTAAACTGCCTCTTTTGCTGCCTCAAACGCAGAGATGTATTCGGCCTCGACTGTAAAATCTGTAGTCGTCTCTTGTTTGGAACTTTTCCAACTCACTATACCTCTATTGAGTGTGAACACATATCCACTTTGTGACTTGCTATCATCTTTGTCAATTTGAAATCTTGCATCCGTATAACCCCTAACTTGGAGTTCACCTCCTCCATAAACCAGAAATACATCCTTAGTTCTTCGTAAGTACTTCAAGATTTTTTTCACAACTATCTAGTGACTTTCACCAGGATTAGCTTGGTATCTACTCGTGACACTTAGAGCGTAAGATACATCTGGTCTAGTGCAAAGCATCGCATACATGATAGATCCTATTGCTGAGGCATATGGGATCTTATCCGTGCGATCTCTCTCTTTTTGATTCTTTGGACACATGTCCTTGAAGAGATAAATGCCTTGCGACATAGGCAAGTGTCCCTTCTTGGACTCCATCATGCTAAACCTTTTTAGCACCTTGTTTATGTATGTGGATTAGGAAAGACCTAGAAACCTTTTAGATCTATCTTTATAGATCTTTATTCCTAGAATGTAAGTTGCTTCTCCCAAATCCATCATGGAGAATTGTTTGGACAGCAAATCTTTGTAGATTGCAGCAATGGTATATCATTTCTTATAAGCAATATGTCATTAACATATAACACTAAGAAAATTATGGCACTCCCACTAACCTTTTTATAGACACATGGTTCATCCTTATTTTTGATGAAGTCAAACCCTTTTATAACTTCATCAAAACGGATGTTCCAACTCCGAGAAGCTTGTTTAAGTCCATAAATGGACTTTTGAAGCTTGCACACCTTATTAGCATTAGCAATGGATATAAAACCTTCAGGTTGTGTCATGTACACTTCCTCTTGCAAGTTTTCATTAAGGAATGCAATCTTTACATCCATTTGCCATATTTCATAATCATGGTATGCAGCAATTGCAAGCAAAATCCTAATGGATTTAAGCATAGCAACTGGTGAAAAATTTCTTCAAAGTCAATACCTTGTCTTTGTTTGTAACCTTTTGCTACCAGTCTAGCTTTAAAGGTTTGCACATTGCCATCTACATCGGTCTTTCTCTTAAAGACCCACTTGCACCCAATGGGTTTTATCCCTTCAAGTGGATCCACCAAAGTTCATACTTGGTTGGTATCCATGGCATCCATTTTAGACTTCATGGCTTCTAGCCATTTCTCAGAATCAATGTCCAACATCGCTTCTTCATAGGTTGTAGGCTCATCATTTATGGGCAATGCGTCCCTTTCGAAGAGAAATCCATATCTCTTTGGAGCTTGATGTATTCTACTAGACCTTTTGAGTGGTTGTGCCTCTTGAGATTGTGGTTGTATATCAGATGTCACAATCTCAGGTTCAAGTTCCAATGGAATGTCAATTTGTGGGTCTCGAACTTCTTCGAGTACAACTTTACTCCCACTAACCCTTTCATTTAAGAACTCTTTCCTAAGGAAAGTGGCATACCTTGAGACAAACACCTTTTGCTCAATGGGATTATCAAAATAATATTCGTGTGTTTCTTTAGGATATCCCACAAATTTACATTTGTCTGATCTTACTTCTAGCTTATCAAACATTATACGCTTCACATAAGTAGTACATCCCCAAATCCTAGCATAAGACAAGTTGGGCCTTTTCCCACTCCATATCTCATATGGTGTCTTATCAACTGATTTGGTAGGAACCTGGTTTAGTATGCGAGTAGTATTTTTTAAGGCATATCCCCAAAAAGATATAGGACGATCTACACAACTCATCATGGATCGAACCATGTCCAATAATGTTCGATTCCTTCTCTCAGATACCCCATTGTGCTATGGAGTCCCTAGAGGAGTCCATTGTGTGAGAATCCCATTCTCTTTTAGATAATCCTAAAACTCTTGGCTAAGATATTCTCCTCCTCGATCAGATCTAAGAGTGAGAATACTCTTCCCAGTTTGTTTCTCAACCTCTGCTCTGTATTCTTTGAACTTGTCAAAGGATTTAGATTTATATTTCATCAACTATACATAACCATAGCGAGAATGGTCATCTATGAAGGTGATGAAGTAGGAGTATCCTCCTCTAGCACTAGTATTCATAGGACCACATACATCTGAATGCACAAGTCCTAGTAACACCCCAACTCATTCACTTTTTTTAGTGAAAGGCGACTTGGTCATCTTACCAAGGAGACAACACTCACATGTTCCATAAGATTCATTATTAAATGGATCGATGTAACCTTGTTTGTGTAACTTGGTTAAGCGAGTCTCATTGATGTGTCCAAGCCTACAGTGCTAGATGTAGGATAGTTTTGGATCATTTTTCTTTGCTTTCTTGACCTATATATTAAGTATGGGTCTCTAGGATCAAGAATATAGAAACCGTTCGAATGTGTCCCTACACCATAATGCATTTCTCCCTTTAAGAAAGAACAACAATTACCCTTAATGCAAAATTCCATATCATCATACAATGCCAAGTATGACACAGATATGATATTTCGAGATATGGAAGGAACATAGTAACAGTCTCTTAATTCCAAGATCAACCCATAAGGTAAAGGTATGGTAACTGTCCCTACAGCGGATGTAGCAACCTTTGCTCAATTACCTACTCTTAGGACCACCTCTCCCTTCGTTAATCTTCTACTCGTTTCTAGCACCTTCATGTCATTACATAAATGTGACCCACATCCAGTATGTAATACCCATGATGACGGATCAATAATAGACAAATTTACTTCAATCATATACATGGTCAAAGATGAAACTTCTACAAGTTTCTCATTCTTTGACCTTGTCAAGAAGGCAAGGATATCTTCCTTAATGACATCTATTCTAAATAGATATTTGAGAACATTTCTCAACTTGATATACCAGTCCAAACATTTTGGCTTAAATTTCATGATGACATCAAGTATGTCGCACAAAGTAATATGTATTCGCATTCTAACAACCTAGACATTTAAAGAACATTTATGAGTAATCATGTATTATAATCAATTAAGATGAGATAGTAAATCTTAAATTGATTTCTCCCACTATTTTCTTCAAGATGATAACCTTCCATATCACCTCAAAAGATCTCTACTAGGATTCTCTTAGTGGGCTAGGATCCTATCCATCTAGTCATGGCCTTGAGTGTGCTCAACAAGCCATGATAGTTGGATTAGGTAGGTAACTGAGCTTACCAATTGTATCTCTATACAACTCCTAGATCAGCTAGGTGACAACACATTGCCTAAACATATCATATATGTTTCGCCTAGCCATTGCCTCTACTTTTCATAATAATCAAGTTTCCAAGCATCCGAATTTTATGAAACTAGTTAAGTAAGACCCACCAATAGCTCAAACATACTCGTGTAAAAGTGTGACCTTGAGTGTGCTCAACAAGTCTCCGATTAAAAGAGCAACCAGGTTATCTTGCTATATGGTGGAAGGCAACTTAATCATGTGTGGCATGTGACTCAATATTTACTGAGGGATTTTCTTAATTTTTTTTTAACTTAGTTAAGGTCTCATCTTTGCATGCATAACATTTATTAATTGCATGAATAAATCTATCTCATGCTTACTACTTTGGATGATTATGGACTTTATCTATACTAATTTCCTTGAGCCATCGAAGGAAATTAGCTTGGTTAAACCTAGGGGATAACATACAACATGTTGTAATCTTCCTCCTCGTATCTTCGTGGCGCCTTTAGGTCTTCATCTTTGAATTGTAAAATAACTCCTAAACTAATCCTAATTCTACACTTATATGTAACTAATTACATTTTAGAAAAGAAACCTCATGGTACATCCAAGGGGAGTTAGGTGAGGAAAAAATTTTACAATCCCTGAAAATCAAGAGAAAGGCAGGGTGCGCAGACCCCATTTAATAAATAAATACCATGATACAATTTAACCATACATCCACAATCATATTGGGCATAGTCCATAATCATCCACATATATCCATCCACATGAACATAAAATTAAAACTATGTCTTATTCTAATTGTTAATCATATGGGGCATCCGAAATTAGTGTGCAACTAATTTCGAGTTCATTTTTAATTCCGTGTATGGAAACAGTCTTCCATGTATGGAAAGTCTTTACTAATTAGTATTAGTAATATTATCCATTCCTAATCTCATTAGGATTAGAATTAAAATATTATTACAAATTAAAACATTTTTAATTTGTAATCTTTAAACATTTTAAGTAACTTTTACTAATCCTTTTAAATTAAAGATTATGTGTCTTCAATTATCTAATCTCATTAGATAATTTAAATATAATATTTAAGACAACATTGTCTTTAATTATATTTAAGTGTCATATTCCAATTTCACTTCTTAAAAGAAGGAAATTAATTCATGATATTTATCTTGTCCATATTTATCACACTCCCATATTTGTAGGAATCAAATTCCTAAATTTATGGATGTGATCAATTAAATTCTGATATCCTTATTTTAAGGAATCAAATTCCCTAATTTAAATATATCAAAATTTATCTTTTTGGAAATTTTCCATAAGATATTGTATAGTAAATTAGAGTTTTTAATTGCACCAATTTAGGCTGCAAATATGGACACTAAAATCCCAAAAATCATGACTTTACAAAATTCTGGCAGCAGTGTACCAGTCAGTTTTATGGCTTGATGCGGCATCAAATCAGGGAATTTAATTCCCAAATTTTAACCATGGTCAGCCAACATATGGAACCTTTCCATATTAAAATTTCATAATTTTTGGACTTCATTTATCTGGTCAAAACCCCAAAAAAGCAGCCTATGTATCCTGCACATAGCTGCAGTTTTTGGGTTGCATATGTGGCATTATGATGGCATAAATCAAGGGATTAAATCCCTTAATTTTAGTGATCTTTCCAGAAATCTTTTGAACATATTCAAACTTCAAAATTTATCCAAAAAGGTACAACAATTGCACAATTTTAGGACTCTTTGAAGATGACTTTCTCAGCAAAATCATGACCTGAAACTACTACTGGCAGCAACGGTTTCAGCCATGATTTCACAGCCTTTCCTTCACCATTTTCAGCTGATAATTAATCATATTGAAACAATTTCAATTTAGATTACTTCCAAATTTTTTCAGAATTTTTGGAGGCTTTTAGACCCCTATTAAAAACTGAAAATCAAACCACATGCAAATCTGGACAGAATCGAATTCTATCACCAAACCGCATCTCGTTTCCCATGAATTCGAATCTTTTTCTTGCTAAACTCTTTGTGCATCTCATGCACTTATTGTTCTACAAAATTGAGACACTTAAGCAAGATTAGTTGCTGAAACAAATAAGTATTAAAAATCAAAACTCAAATATGTGATAAACTACTTTAAAACATAATCGAAATTTAACACTTACTTGCTTTCTTCCAAATCCCTCACATCCAATCAGAATTGAAATTAACAATAACAAGAGATACCTTTGCATTAAAACGAGCCAAGGGAGGCTCTGATACCACTGCTAGGAATGATATGATTAGAACATCAATGCAGCGGAATAAAAAAATTAAAATAAAATAAAACCATGCCTCCTACTTTTGGATCACATTGGTTGTTTAATGCAAAATTATGTACCACATAAAATCAGAAAAAGAATATACCTTTCCAAGTAATATCGTAATCAAATGGATTCCTTTTGGTGATAAAACATGAACAGCTTTGGTGTGAAAGAATCCCAGCCACTCAATCGCTTGGCCTCCAATGATGCACACACGATTGCAACGGATCCTTCTCAAGGAGAGAGCTTTATGCCACGGGCTTGTGCTAGCAAGTGGACAACAATTTGTCCTCTTTTCTTCTTTCATTTCCAGCAAAGAATCAAAGGAGAAGTTTTTCAAAAGATAATAAACGTCTTAAGAGTGGCAGCACTCAAGAGAAAAATCCTTCTCCACTGAAAAAAAGGGAGTGGCTATAATGTGATATTTATATCTAAGTTTAACTTATTAAAATTTACAAAATAAGTCCTTAATATTATAACAATTATAATAGTTAACCAATACCTAATTAAACTCTTTTAATTAGGTCCTTAATAGTTAAAACCTAGAATTTGATTTAAGTCTAACTTAAATCATCACACTCTCAATTTAATTCAAATTGCAACCTTTGTGTGTGACCCATTAGGTTCCTAACATGTTGGCAATAGAATTGAATTATAACATTATTAATTAATTAATTTAACTGAATCATATTCAATTATAAATTAACTAATTCAATTTCATAGATCATGATTGGCATCTAACAATGCATCATGGCCACCCAATTGTTAGGAGAGTCAAAGGATTCTTTGACAACCTTTCAGTGTACAGTTTTTCAGTGTAATTCATTCCCTCATCATATATCTCGAAGATGATAATAGCTTGGTGCAGTGCTTGCTCTTATTGATCTCCATATTTGTTCTTGCAATTAGATCATTAGCTTTATGGAGACTTATGAAACTCATTTCATAATCTCCTAATCACCTTGGCCAAGGATTTGATTAAGCTAATATCAACCAAGAACTAATGAGATATTTCCCCTTGAATCACTTGAAGTGATGATTCCTATCTTGACCACTCATTTGTCTTCACATGCTTCATGCTATACCCAAAAGCATCCTGTTTTGGCATTCTTGGTTAGGCACCCAAAGGGATGAAATCAAAGCATAGCACTTCACACATAAAACAACCTGGTGTCTCAAGTCTATGGAGTATTTACACAACTGACACATGAGAAGTATTGCATAGACACTTGAGTGAAATACCAAATGCACTTCTCATGGCGGGTCATGTTTAGTGAACTCGCTCTCTCATGGCAAGCACCCACATGCTAGTTCCAAGTATCTCTATACTTCAACCTATGAGAACGATTGCTTAGTTCACAAGTAAGGAACATAACATGTGCCAATCTTTGAGCGTTATTGATGTCTTGTCTTAATAATATAATGATCAAGAACTTTTAGGAACAATGCTTTAGTGCATAAGAATCTCATAATTGTATCCCAATACAATTCCTTTGCAAGGCATATATAATTCCATGGGCTTTATCTACATAAGTACAAAAAGTAATTAAATCACAAACTTATGGATAAAGAACTACCTCA
>NC_030858.1:9858180-9866013 GCF_000208745.1 Theobroma cacao | reverse complement strand
TTTGACTCCAAATTGATCCTCGAACTCCGAATCACCATATTAACCCATTCTGGGACTTTAAAATTCTTAATTTCATTGTAAATTCTCTATTTGATCTAGTTCGAGGCTTAAATCAACTTTATTGTACCTCTAGGTACAATACCGACTTTTGTAAATTTTTCAAGACTCTCTTAGCATGTAAACATGCTATCCACCACATGTATGTCATCACAAATATTTCTGTAGAGTCGGGCTTGTCATCTTCTCCCCCACTTGGATCAACCATATGATCCTCCTTCTTGATTGACTTCGACATCCGGCTAAATATTAATATTTTAATATTATTTTATTAATAAAATATTATTTTATTCTAAAAATTTTATCTTGTCTCCTTGGTACCAAAAATACCTTATTATGCCTCACTTGACTTCCAAATCGCCTTTTATCTCACAAATTCTCCTCCGATTAAATTATTATTATTTTCTCACTTGCGAAACATTTTATCCTAAACTACTCCTTTCGTCTTTTATCACTTCTAAACATTTTAATTGACCTCAATTTGCATTCGATCAACTTTATTTATCACCATATCAAAGTATGGGGTATTTCAACCTCAATGTTATTATGAATAACAAAATATCATACATGAATATCTCAAAATTGCAATTCCCATACAACCACAGATTGGCTTGTAGGGCTTATACTAACACCTAACGCAAAATCTTGATCTCTCTCTCCTCTACCTCTCTCTACAAAGACTATTAAAAAAAACAGAAGACCCAGTAACAGAATAATAAAATCTAGGATTTTTTTTCTTATAAAGATAAAGAGAAAAGAAGACTCAAAATTGAAAGCTGCATTCAAGTACTATTTATAGGTTTTCTCTCTTTTTTACCAAAAAATCAAATACTATAACTATTATAAAAGTTTAAGTTGTTTTGTTTCTTTATGAATTTTTTTTATTTTAACATTTAAAATTGTATATAAACTCGAAGCAAACTTGTTCCACTTTGGTTTATTAGGTAATTGAAAATTGCATGAATACTTTTTATGGTCATTTTAACCAAAATTAGAGCTTGTATAATTTATTTTGACTAACAACTTACCAAATAGCTTTGATTTAATTTTAAAAGTTATTATTTTTCATAAAAGCTTTATAATAGATTTTAAGTTATAAAAAAACTAAGCCAAATAGGCTCTTAGTCTAAAAATTTAACAACTTAACCGAAAAGTCAACCAAACCAAGGACTTAGAAATCCCTAACCCAACCCATGTGGCTTAATCACTTTACCAAAATTTAGCAATGTAGTTTTCTCCCTTGCCCTGCTTTGCTCTCCAAACTCTTCACTTCCTCTGCGGTTCTGATCTACAACTTTTTGGAGCGTAAAGTTCTTTTCTTCTTCTTTGTCTTCTTTCTCCTCTCTTTTCTTATTCTTTCTTTTTTTTTCTTTTGTTTGGTTACCAAGAAATGTGAAGGAAAAACTGAACCAAAAATGAGTTTTTTTATGTCTATACCTTGCAAAACTGATTTTTTTTTTTTTTTGTGTTTGAACCAAAACTGATTTTTTTTATGTGAAGCTAAAATAAATTGATATTAATTACGACACACACACATCTTGTCTAAATGCAAATCCACTTAAATAAATCTAAATAAATCTGAAAATACATAAGCAACAGGAGAGGCTTGCGTGTGCCTCCTTGGTTGTACCTCGGTGGCTTAGGTTTAAAAGGGGGAAGGGGCAAGGGAGGGGGAGGTTGCTTATCTGTGTTCATTTTGGGTGTTTGAGGTTTCTTCTCTTGTATTTGCTTTTGGTTTGCCACGGAAAACTAAACATAAATGTGAGGGAATTTGTACTTTACTGTATAATGAATGCAAACTAAAAGAGAGAGATGGGCTCTTGGGTGGTGATGATGGGTCGAGTGACAATATGGAAAATAAAAATAGAGGAGAAGAATATGTGTGACAAATGGAACAAAAAAGGAAGGGAAAAGAAGGGAGAGTTGGGTCGATGCTTTGCCAAAGTGATATTTCTTTATTGTGTTTTATTTAGAACAATGTGGGTACTCTTTTCTTTTTCTTAGCTTTTTTTTTCATTTTTTATCCCTTGCTTTTGCTTTCTAACTTATTTGAAGGGAGTGGGAAAACAATGCCATATAAGCATTGCCATGAAGCAATTAATAATGCACATGAGAACAGGCTCAATTTAACTATTTAGACACTACACTCTGAATCTTAAATGTATGATATTAACCATATGTTATAATTTACATTTTAAAATGTTTAAATGTATTTCATATTTCATGTTTTTGTTAACATTTTTTATTGTAAATATGTCACGACCCAGAACTCCCATCAAGCTCGTGACAACTGCCGCGAAACCTCGAGAGACATTCTTCCCCCGAATGCCTTTTGAGACCTCACAAGGCTTTTGTACCAATTTTTCCATTCCTCTCTCTTTTTTTCTTTTTTTTTTGAATAATAAATAAAATAAAAATAATAAAAAATAAACAATTTTAATTTTGAAAATATTATAGATAATAGTAGTAGTAATAATAAATTATATATAATTATTTAAAAATATCACTATTTTTAAAATATTGTCCCATGTCTTATTAAGCAATATTTGTTATTTAAATATTTTTTAATTTTTGAAAACACTTGATTTTTTATATTTTAATATATGCAAATATTAATATAATCATATTTTGTTAATTACGACTATTCTAATATAGAAATAAAATTAAAATTGAGAAAATGTAATATATTGAAAGTAATTATTGATAAGTTACATAATTATTAGATAATAAAATTATTAAAATAAAATGAATTTTTTTTTAAAATCAAAATAAAATGAATATTAATTATGCTTATTAATTTTTTTTAATTTTAAAGATGAAATTTTGTAAATTATCTTCAATTTTAATTACTACTTTTTTATCTTATGCGTTTATAATTATTCAGAATTAATCAACCTTGTGAATATAATTTTGGAATCTCGCAATAATTTTGGCAAGTCATTATTAATTTTATTCAATTAATTATTTCATATTTTATTATTTATCAAAAAAATTGTTTGACTTTTTATTCTTATCTCTTTCTTAAAGTAATTTCAAAAATTTAATTCATGCATAAAAAATTCATAAATAAATAAAATGCACTGTGCCTAAACTTGAACCGGGTTGAACTCGGGTGAATCCGACACACCTCTTCTTTTTCTTCTTCTTGTATCCATAAAACGACGTGGTTTTGATTGTCCTATAAACTTTTAACCTAACCCAAGCAGTCAACCCTGTCTCTTTTCTTCATTTTTGCTCTCTTTTTCTTTTCCCACTGACCCCAACCAGCGGCAGCCAACCCCTTTCTCCAAACCCTATCTCCCTTACTCGGTCGCCGTCGCCTTGTCCGGTCTAGGCCTTTCTGGTAGCGGCTTCCTCTTTCTTTCCCTTTCCTCTTTTCTTCTCTTCCCCTTCCTCCTGCCGCCTGTTTCCTCTCTTTCTAAAAAAGCCTAGCCACGGTTGTCTCCTTCACTCTAAAAACGTTATAAATACCTCTAAATCTATCCTATCCGTACCACCCACCTCTGTGTCTCCAAATAGAAAAACATATTTTCCTTTCTCTCTCTAATAATCTATTCAATCAGGTAATTTTAATTCAATAATTCTCATTTAATTTNACCATACATGACACAAAAAATTCAATAATTTGTGTCAAATCAATATATATTATTTCAGGCTCTTATCCATGCGTATGCACTAGATAGGGTGTGAAATGTTTGGACAATCGCTTAATCACAGTGTCCGACCTAACTCGCCTATACACGATGTAAATTTCTAAAATCTCCAATTCAACTCCAGTTCCATCCATTTCAATTTCAATTATCCAATTATATCCATAATACCTCAATGACTGTGAATGTGGTTCAATTTATGAGTTCGGACCACAAATTACGCTTTTACCCCTAGTAGGTAAAAATTTTAATTTTTTTTGCACCAAAAATTCTCATTTAATTTCCAACCTCATAATTCATCATTTTTCCATCTAATTCTCTTAAAATAAAGTCAACCTCATCCTCACACACCATTGGCTAGATTCGGCCTAGAGAAATTCATGGATAAACTGAATATTTTTCTTATTGCTTTACTCATAAACATGCTAAACTAACACTAAACACTAACATAGTTCAAAATCAAATTAATCTAACAACTTTCTCTCTCTAAACCCATATGATCAGATTTGAATCCATCATCAAAACACATAATTTAACCATGGAAAATAAGGAGAAATGCATGGAAATGATAAATCTTAAGCTAAGCTTGAAAAATCATACCTCTAAACACTTGATTCCTCGAAAAATCACACTTTTTCTTTGAATTTTCTCACTCTAGGGTTTGTTCGTATTTCTCTCTCTCTCCTGCTGGTTTTGGCTGACCCTCCCAATGAAGAATTCTGAAATTTTCAAGCCTTTTAATAGGCTTAATAAAATATTATTATTTTATTCACCTTTTAAATATTTTATTATTTTATTTTTTTCTAGCCATCTTTTTTACTTTCTTTTTCTACCACTCAATCCTCTTCACTTATCCATGTCTTCCATGAAATATCTAGACTTTTCCAAAGTTTTGGTGGAGCAAATTTTTAAAAATTACACTTTTGCCCCCGTAAAGTGAAAAATTACATTTTTGCCCCAAAAACTAAAAAATTGCCCATAGATATATTTTTCATCCCTTATACTCATACCATTCTCCAATTTGTCAAATGTGATCTAAATTCTCTCAAAATCTCAAAATTTGTGCGCAAGTGGAAAAATTACGATTTTGCCCCTAGATAGTGAAAATTTTGGTTTGACTCCGAATTGATCCTCGAACTCTGAATTACCATTTTGACTCATCCCTGAATTGTGAAACTCTTAATTTCACCTTAAAATTCTTATTTGAACTAGTTCGAGGCTTAATCGACTCAATGGTACCATTAGGGGCAATATCATCTTTTAACGATTTCTCGAACTTCCTAAATATACAAACATTCTATCGAGCATGTGAATGACATTATAATTATTTTACAAAGCAGGGTTTGACAAAATATGACTGGGAATTACTCTTGATTGTTATATTTTGATGATTTTGAGGTATACATGTATACATATATATAAAAGAATAATATGTTATTGTATAATTTGTACATATATATTTATACATCATTCATACATATTATATTAACCATATATATTAATTTATATTTTAAAATGTTTAAATTTATTTAATAATGGCATGTTTTTGTTAACATTTTTTATTGTAAATATGAATGGGAAATACTCTTAATTGTTATATTTTGATGATTTTGATGTATACATGTATACATATTTATAAAAGAATAATAATATATTCATATATATAAAAGAATAATCTGTTATTATATAATTTGTACATATATATTAATATATCATTCATACATATTATATTAACCATATACATTATGAATTTACCTATTGTTTCTATGAAACTTAAGATTACAAAATGATAGGAGATCAATCTTGGATGTATCATCGACTAACTTCTGATGGATTCATTAGAGATAAATTTATAAATGGAGTTAAAGAATTCATTGATTTTTCACTTTCTAACCCTGCATTTATGTGGGAGAATAAGATTATATGCCTTACTCTCAATGTAGCAACAACAAGTTTCTAAATTCCGATAAGGTAGCGGAACACATCCTAAAAAAGGGTTTTATTGGTGCGTACACAATATGGAGTTTACATGAAAAACATGATGTTGGACAATCATCAAGAAATAAAGATTGAGTTGAACCATATGCTAGCCATGAGGATCATGGGAAATATGGGGAACCTATTAATAACTCTATAATATAGAGTTATTTGGGTTTAATTTTGATAATAAATTAGCGTAGTTCTTGTACTAATGCATAGAAATTAGTAGATTTTATTTAATTATTTTAAATTAGTTATTCTATGTGAGTCAATCTAATCTTAGTTAATTTTATGCATAATTTGGTGTTAATGTAATTAAGATAAGTTGTTATTGATTTATTTATGCTTTTGTAAGTGTTTGATGAAGAAAGAATTTTAATGGAAGAAGGAGAGCTATTTGAAGGTGTAGACTTCTACTGCATATGTTTTGGTATTTCGACCATAACTCTCTCTACAAAGCTCCAAATGAAGCGATTCTTAGACCATTGGAAATATGAGAGAAAAATATACAACTTTTATGTTTACACTTCAACTAGTTCGGCCTAGAAAGTGGTTAAAAATCATATCAAATTTGACACACTGTAGCAGTCCTCGGGTAATTATGATTTCTGTTAATTAATTGGGCAAAGCTATGACTCACATAGTCTGATGAGGAAATCCCAGCTAAAATTGACTTCTTTCTTCAACCAACTTGGCCTAACCTCAAAGCTTATAAAAACAACCTTTTAGAGGAGAAAAGAAGAAAACGAAGAAACACCAGATTGACATCTGAGAGTCAAGCCATAAAGTCATTAAAGGAATTTGAAGGATTCAATGAGATTTAGAGATCAAGAATACAATCCTTGGTTTTTTCTATCTTTTTGTTATTATCTTATTCTTTTGTTTTTAATGTTTAAATTTTATTTGATGATAATGTGTGACTCGATAGGGAACTAAATTGTTAATCTAAGATTATGATTGAACTCAATGTGTAATCTGAATTATTTATCTCTCTTTTCCTTATATTTGATAGATTTAAGTTGTTTACTTTATTCTATTCTTAATGCTTCTAGTTGACTGGCCACCAATTAGATTGAATTGGAAACCTAGTTTAAACCTTGATGAAAGAGATTTAAGTAGACCTTAAATAGAATAGTGTATGATCAAATACACTTAGTTGATTAGGTGGTTTGATTTGCATATAAGGTAGACATACACCTATAAGCCATACGTAGCCAAAATTAGAGTACAAACTTAATGAATCATTTTACAATATAATTTCCATAGACATATAGTAAATTAATTGGGAGAGATATTTTTATGAGAAACTCGACAAAGACTTATAAATAATTTAAGGCTCTAAGTTAGCAACTTAATACATTAAACTGAGCTAAGAGAGATAGAATATTCAAATGAAGTATTGAGGGATATTATAATCTTAGGTTGTTAATCACTAGAAGTAAAATTTGCTGATATATTAGTTTTACTTTTAGTTTATTAATTTAAATTTTTCTTTTTAATTTTAATTGTTTAGATAAAATTAAGGTGTGTTAATTTTAGTAGTTAACAATAAGGATTAATTCAATTTTCTGTGGGATCGACACTCTACTCATCTCTATATTATCTTTGCGATACGTATACTTGCGTGGATAGAAAATTGAACAACACCTACGTATAAAGAGGAAATAGAAAATCCATATTTTAAGGACAGACAAAGGTTAATAAGAGTATGTCCTAAAATGTGTCATTTCTTACTTTGTAATAGTTACCCTTGTATTAAGATGGATAAAGCCTCTAGATTTGTAATAATAGTAGTCTTTCTTGTCCTACTCTCAATTCCACAATAGTTTTAGGTGGCCCATATCCTTGTGTCTCTTTTTGTTTGATGGAGTCAACATTGTAATTCATCTCATGTGCCTTTTGAACATCAAGTATATATTTTTCCTTCTTATATATACATACAATAGAGAGTTATTAGTAATGATTAAATTGACTTTTTTTCCTAAAAAGATTGCTTATTTGTTGATAGATCTGAGACTACATCCATGTATTAGACTTAGCAAATGATCATATTGCTGCATTTAGGAAGCTTTTTACTGCACAGAATATAGGTAAACAATTTATATCATTACATCTTAACTAGTTTACTTTCATATATTTACCAATA
>NC_030858.1:9853448-9858080 GCF_000208745.1 Theobroma cacao | reverse complement strand
TTCTCAAAATCTCAAGTTTTGTCCGTGGGTGGCAAAATTACGATTTTGCCCCTACACTCCAAAAATCACCAAAATTAAACTTTTTCACTTCCTATCATTAAATTATACTCCAAATAGTTAATCTTGGTCAAAATTTCACTCCATGATCAAATTATTATCTTAGGTGGCAAAATGATGATTTTACCCTTGAATATCAAAATTTCTAATTTTACCCCAAATGAACCCTCGAACTCCGAACAATCATTTTTAGTCATTCCTGGACTATAAAATATTAAATTTCATCCTACAATTCCTATTTGAACTAGTTTGAGGTTAAATCAATTTAAGTGTACCGTTAGGTACAATACCAGGTTTCGTCAATTCTTAGGTGCTTTTCTAGCGTAATAACATGCTACTCAATGTATGTATGTCATGACATGTATTTATAGGGTCGGATTTTACAAATAGAATATTTTGTCAGAATTACTAATGGAATTTCTAATGAAAATTTTCGTTGGAAAAGCATTTCTTTTCCAACGGAAAATTCTGTGAGAAATTTCTAATGGAATTCCATGGGAAATGCTTTTCCAATAGAATTCTGTTGCAAATATCCAACGGAATTTCGTTGGAAATACTTCTCAAATAGAAAATTTCGTTGCAAATTTCCAATAAAATTGATACGATATAATTGATAGATTATTTACTTTTTTCGATAGAATTTTTTGTCAAAAATTTTCGACGAATTACCAACGGAAAGTATTTTTGTCGAAAAAAGGTATTTCCAACGGAATTTTAATTTTTTTTAATAGAAAATTTCATTAGAAAAAGCTTGTTTTTTGGTGGTGCTCATAGCCAAACATTCCTATATAAGTTGCCACAAAAATACTTCCACCATATATAAGGCTAGCCCAACTCAAATTTTCTTTGACAAATCTTTATTTTCTAAACAATAATTTTTGGTTAATTTGTAAAAAGATTTAGATGAGTACTTACCACTAGCACTAGCTTTCCATACAAGTCTATCTTTAAAGCCTTTTCCTAATGTGAAATCTCGAAAAAAAACTCCAAAGTCTTGTATGTTGTTCAAACTCTCAACCAAACAGTTGTCTTAACTCAATTCTGCATTGCCTCCTTTAGTTAGTCCATTCACCATATTTACATACCTTCCTTTGTTTGTTCATTGCCAATGCAAAAAATTTGGGAAATTCAAACTTTAGAACCATATTAGCAAGCCAAGCATCCAGCCAAAATTGAATGGATTTGCCATCACCAACAACAACTCCTAAATTAGCTGTTACCTGAAATGAAAAAAAAAAAACTTATCAGTAGGCAATAGAGGAGATAATATGTTTTTTCATGTATTAGAGCTTTTACGAGTAACAATGGCATTGGGTAGGAGGGCACTTGGTTTGTAGTTATTTTTCGCTGTAATCACTTGTCTCCATAAACTTTATGGCTCATTCCCATACCTCCATAACCATTTTGATAAAAGTCTCTGTTTCTAACTTCTAAATCAACAATACCCAATCCATCATATTCCTTGTTCCGATAGATATTTTCCCACTTCACATAATGTACCTCTCTTTTATTAAATTCCTCCCACAAGAACCTTCTTTGAAGTTTTTTCCAGCTCTATTTTCACCTCACATGGCATTTTAAACAAAGACATGAAAAAATTTGGTAAGTTGTTAATTACAGAATTTAACAAAGTAACTTTCCCACCATGGGATAATAATGTTGACTACCAACCCTTTAATCTCATCTTCACATGTTCAACCAATGGTCTCTAAATTTTAATAGAAGACTAATTACCTCCCAATGGCAAACCCAGATAAATTAAAGGTAAAGAATTCACCTTATAATGAAAAATAAATGCCTAATCTGTCACCACCTCCTTGGACAACCCAATTCCAAACAAACTACTCTTCTGAAAATTTATTTTTAAGTCCGGATACCAATTGAAAGCAATGTAGAATTCGTTTCATACTTAAGTTCTGTCAACTCAAGTCTGCAGAACAATAAAGTATCATCAGCAAACTATAGATGCATGATGGAAGGACCACCGTTACCAATATAAATCCCATGATAAAATATCCTTTTCTCTTGCTTTGATCATCAAACAGCTAAGCATTTCTGCCACCATATTGAAGAGAAAAGGAGACAAAGGGAATCCTTGCCTTAACCCCCTTTGTAACTTGAGTGGTTTAGTTGGTGATATATTTACAAGCACTGAAATGGAGGCAGTAGTCACACACTCCATCACTCGTTTTATCCATCTGTCCCTAAAACCCAACTTCATTGAAAATTTCAAAAACTCCCAATTAACACTATCATATGCTTTCTCAAAATCAACTTTTAACAAAATTCCCCCCTCATTTTTCGAAAGAAAGTCCACCACTTCATTAACAATCAAAGCAGAATCAAGAAGTTGTCTCCCAACAATGAAAGCAAACTGAGTTTCCTCTATTACCTCACCAATTACATTTTAAAGCAGATTTGTTAGAAGTCTCGCTATGATTTTGTAAACATAACCAACCAAACTAATAGGCCTGTATTCACCCACTGAGTTCAAATTTTTTTTTTTTTGAATCACAGTGATGAAACTTTCATTCACACCATGTCCAAGATAGCCAGAATTGTAGAATTCCCAAACATAAGTCAACACCTCCCTTTTAATTACTGCCCACTGAGTTTTAAGAAAATTAAAATCCAACCCATATGGACCTGGTGCCTTATTACCATCACCATCATTGATAACCTTCCAAACCTCCTCTATGAATGGAATTTCCAAATTGGCACATGATTGAGATGAAATTTTGCTAAATTTTCAATTCATAAATAATAATTAATGAAAATCAAAGGACTTAAAAAAGAATGAAGGAAACAAATGTAAAGAGAAATCAACAAAATGCAATAAAAAAACAACTAATTAATATTTTGCTCATTATGCATCATCAACATTCATTTATCATTTTACATTGTATTCATTTTGAGCTTATGATTTTGGGAATGATCGAAAATCTCCAACGATGGGATTTTCTCGAGAAATTCGTAAAAACAAAATTCTCGAAGATTTCCCAAAGTGAAAAGACATTTTCGTGTTCCACCAGAATGATGGTAGAGTTCAAGAATAGTTTTCGATAAACGATTTTCATTCGTTATTTAATAAAACCTAAACATGCAATCATTCTACGTGATATTTTTTAAAACAAATTGAGAATAAGCAATGATGAGATTTTCTCAAGAAAATCGTAAAGACGAAATTCTAGAGGATTTCCTCAGATGAGTGTTAGTTAAAATCCTACTACGCAAGTATACGTATCAAATAGATAGCATATTAGCAAGCAGGGTATCGATCCCATAGGGAATTAATCTAAAACTTTACTAAGTACTAAAATTAGAACAATTTAATCTTATCCAAACAATCAAAATTAAATAATTAATTAAAACTAAAATTAAAACCAATAAGAAAAAACAAAATAATAACTTGAGAAAATATCCAATCAATAAACCTAGGATTACAATATCCCTCACACTTCATCTAAATCTTACCTCTATTCCTTAACTTATTTCAATGGGTTGAATTGCTAACCTAGAGTCCTAAATTATTTATAAGGTTGAAATACCCCATACTTTGATATGGTGATAAATAAAGTTGATCGAATGCAAATTGAGGTCAATTAAAATGTTTAGAAATGATAAAAGACGAAAGGAGTAGTTTAGGATAAAATATTTCGCAAGTGAGAAAATAATAATAATTTTATCAGAGGAGAATTTGTGAGATAAAAGGCAATTTGGAAGTCAAGTGAGGCATAATAAGGTATTTTGGGTACCAAGGAGACAAGATAAAATTTTTAGAATAAAATAATATTAAAATATTAATATTTAATCGGATGTCGAAGTCAATCAAGAAGAAGGATCATATGGTTGATCCAAGTGGGGGAGAAGATGACAAGCCCGACTCTATAAAAATATTTATCATGACATACATGTGATGGATAGCATGTTTGCATGCTAGGAGAGTCCCAAAAAATTTACAAAAGTCGGTATTGTACCTAGAGGTACAATAAAGTTGATTTAAGCCTCGAACTAAATCAAATAGAGAATTTATGATGAAATTAAAAATTTTAAAGTCCCAGAATGGTTTAATATGGTGATTCGGAGTTCGATGATCAATTTGGAGTCAAACCAAAATTTTCGCTATCTAGGGGCAAAATGGCCATTTGCCACCTGGGGACAAAATGAGAATTTTAGAAAAGATTTTTTTTGGCCCCATTTGACTTATTGGAGTATAATTTGACTTATTGGAGTAAGATTTGAGGTTTATAAGTGAAAAATTTTAATTTCGGTATAATTTGGAGTAAAAGGGTAAAATGATAATTTTGCCACCCTAGGGGCAAAATTGTAATTTTCCACCATCAGGACATTTTTCCAGCACATGGTCTTCCTTTATCCTCATTTTGACCATTGACTAATTGTGTGGTGGAGATAAAAAGGATTAAAATTTTTAAAGTTTTAAAAACGGGCCAATGACATGATGCCACATGTCATGCCTTTATTAATTTATTATTTTCCTTTTTAAAAGGCACAAAAATCAGCTCATCTTCCACCCCATGGCTGGCCAAACCAGCAAGAAGAGAGAGAAAACAAAAA
>NC_030858.1:9844351-9846440 GCF_000208745.1 Theobroma cacao | reverse complement strand
ACATTCATAAAATTCCACCTCAAAACATCCTTTCCATACAGTATAATAAATTCATGATACATATACCACTCCACACATAAGTTGCTTACTATCTACAACTTTCCTCAAATTTATTGTCATCCCTATCTAATTATCTTCTTTGTCTTATACTCCAGTAATCTTATTGACTTTCGGTATAATTAACTACGAAAATAGTCCAGTTTTCTCCTCACTTTATTCTCGCAATCTTTACTGAATCAAAATTTTATATTCCCCATATTCCATACTTTAACTTCATTGGGTTATATTTGTGCCCAACTATTACCTCAGAGTGTCATAACATCACTGAATAATCCCTTTCATGCTTAAATTACAATCATTAACATAATCACATTATTCATTCTGAATGTCATTTATAACCTTATTGCTTCATTTTATAACCTTCCTCAATAATTATATTACCAATTTATCCCTATCATACTAAAGATTCCCATATACCTTCTGTTACTTAAACAGCCATTTTATAATACATTCTAGTCCTATACTTTAAAAGCCAAACTATTTTTAATTCTTTGTACAGATAATTATTATCTCTTCTACACAACATCTACTTAGAGTTAAGGTAGTGTAAAATCCTATGAAAATATTACATGTCCTTGGAATCATCATCTTAATATGATCTTATCGAAAAATTCTACTCCGAGTCCTCCTAAAGATCCTCTTTCGGGTTTTCCTCCTCCTGAGATTTTTTCCTTTGCTCCTCAATCCAGGCTTGTTGTATTCTCCTATATTCTTCATCACTCACTGGTGCAGCATTTCTTCCACAACCAGGAGTAAAATGCCGTACACCTGACACTTTTCTAAGGGGTTTACTTGCCACTGTTACTTTCTCCTTATCCTTTTTTGGTTGTCCCCTTACATTTCTCCCACAGCCTGGTGGAAAGTGTCGGATTACTGTCACACTCTTCCTAGAACGAATATATCCCCTTGCAATTTCATCCCTCGTCCATTCTCTAGGGTGCTCTCCAGGTTGTTCCGAAAGGAAATCTTGTTCAATTTTCGATGTATTGAAGCTACTCTCACTTTCAAAATTCTCGCTACTCTCGAAGCTCCCCTTATTATGAACCCATTCTGCTAAGTTCAGAGGAATTCTGTTATTAGGAATTCGAGATGGACCACCTTCCGAATCACCTATATCAGGGTACCACTTGCTCCTAGCCGTAGAATCTAGAGATCCCTCGCTAATACTATGAGAGGTATCGAGACTACCACCTCTTCTAGACATGGTGTGTATGTTACCAGTGCACCTCAAAACCTATATGCAATCAAATAGTAATTGTTTAATTATTTATGCATCTCACAAGTAGGTAGATTTTTATATGTAGATGCATATATTCTATTCAATCTAACCTAACTTAATTTAACTTAACTGGACTTGGGGCCACGCAGTGTCAATGTGAATTTCTTAAAACAACCTTAAAATCAAAAACTTTAAAATCCAAAACTTTAAAACCAAAATATCTTATCTTTAAACCATGCTCTGATACCAATAAAATTGTCACGACCCGAAACTCCCCATCGGGCCCGTGACAACCGCCACGAGGCCTCGACATACATTCTTCACCCCGAATACCGATTGAAACCCCGCAAGGCTTAGCATCAACTTTCGCATCTCCCCGGTGAGCAACAGTTATTAAATCTCGCATTTCAAAAAAATCATAAGTCATTTTTAAATAAGAGTAATAAAATATTATTTTCTAGCTCACAGGGGTATTTTCGTAATTTTTGTCGAAAATCTCAAAACTTGCTAAAAATGTAGTAGGTAAGCAGAAAATATATATTAAATGATTTAAAAACAATTAAGTATCTAAAACATTCATTTGAAAGCAAATTGTTGACAACTAGTACTATTCAAAAATAATAAATAAAATATTCTATTTTCTCATAAAATAAATTTTTATAGAAATATTCGTAAATAATTTTTCGCACATGAAAGTAAAGTAAAAATTGTATGAATAGAAATACAGATAACCAAAATATAAGTTTTGATCTGCAATGACACGTGGGCTCCAATTGACCAAGAGGATGTAAGACTGTGAACTCTTACTTT
>NC_030858.1:9800861-9841455 GCF_000208745.1 Theobroma cacao | reverse complement strand
TGATTTCGACATCCGGCTAAATATTAATATTTTAATATTATTTTATTAATAAAATATTATTTTATTCTAAAAATTTTATCTTGTCTCCTTGGTACCCAAAATACCTTATTATGCCTCACTTGACTTCCAAATCGCCTTTTATCTCACAAATTCTCCTCCGATAAAATTATTATTATTTTCTCACTTGCGAAATATTTTATCCTAAACTACTCCTTTCGTCTTTTATCACTTCTAAACATTTTAATTGACCTCAATTTGTATTTGATCAACTTTATTTATCACTATATCAAAGTATGGGGTATTTCAGTAAGAGTTCACAATCTTACATCCTCTTAGTCAATTGGGGCCCACGTGTTATTGTATATCAAAACTTATATTTTGGTTATCTGTATTTCTATTCATACAATTTTTACTTTACTTTCATGTGCGGAAAAAATTATTTACGAATATTTCTATAAAAATTTATTTTATGACAAAATAGAATATTTCATTTATTATTTTTGAATAGTACTAGTTGTCAACAATTTACTTTCAAACAAACGTTTTAGATATTTAATTTGTTTTTAAATCATTAAATATATATTTTCTGCTCACCTACTACATTTTTAGCAAGTTTTGAGATTTTTGACAAAAAATTACGAAAATGCCCCTATGAGGCAGAAAATAATATTTTATTGTCCTTATTTGAAAATGACTTATGATTTTTTTTGAAATGCGAGATTTAATAACTATTTCTCATCGGGAAGTGCGAAAGCTGATACGAGAGCCTTGCGAGGTTTCTATCGACATTCGAGGTGAAGAATGTTTGTCGAGGCTTCGCGGCTGTTGTCACGGGCTCGATGGGGAGTTTCGGGTCGTGACAAAGGTTCTCCCGACTCATCCTATAAAAATATCTATTTTAACCAAAACACTATATCCCTATGTGAATTGAAATTAAAACAGACTCATTAAGTTCAGGATCTAATCTGGCTACATATGACCTATAGGTATATATCCCTATCCTATACGCAAATCAATTAATTTGATCATATGCTATCTCAATTTTAGTCTACTCTAAACTCTCTTTCCCAAGTTTGTTTAGGTTCCTAAATCAATTTAATTGGTGGCCAAGCAATTAAAAGCATTAAGAACAAATTGGAATAAACAATTCAAATCCCATTAAAGATAAGTAAGACAGAGATTAAAAACTTAGACTATATGTGAGTTCAATTGCAATCCTAGAAAAAGAAATTTAGCCACTCATAATTGCAAAAACAAATAACATTATAATAAATTTAACCATTGAAAATAACAAGAAAATTAAAAGCTAAGGAAGAACACAAAACAATTATTGCCGACTTGATCTCCAAGTTTCAGCCTCAACTTCTAGTTTCTTGAATCTCTCAAAGGTTTTTTTTTTTAATGTTGTTAAACATATCCTATTTATACTAATAAACTTAACCTAAAGTTCCTTAACCTGACCTAGGGTTTAATTGGGCTTAAAAGTATAATAAGAGGCCCAAAATTCAATTGTCAATCTTTGCAAATTTCTATTCCCTGCACAGTACGTCTAGCTATTTTCCGATGCGATTTTCTCTATCTTCAAAGTAAAACTGGCAAAGTGATCTTCATAAAAGTTGTAGCTCTATCTCTTATCTTTCCACTGGTATAAGAATCCCATCATTTGGAGTTCTGTAGCTCGAGATATAGCCAAAATACTGAAGCATATGCAAGTAGATTCTGGATCTGTCTACACCTTACTTTCCAAAATTAAGTCCAATCACTTTCAATCCTACAAATAATATAAAAACTAATCAATAATAAACAAATTAAAAGAAATAACATAAAATTAAAATAACTAAGTTAAAAGTAACCTAATTATAAAAACAATTAAAAATAAGTAACTTATAATTGAAAATTGAGGACTTAACTAATATTTAATAACAAAATTAGAGTAAAATAATTCTATAAAATAGAATTATCAATGAGAAGACATTTTTGAGTTTCACTAGAATGATGAGAGAGTTCGAGAATAGTTTTTGATAAAAAGTTTTTATTTCTTCTTTAATAAGCCAAAACATGCATTCATTTGGCATGATATATTTGTAAACGAATCGAGAATCTCTGATGATGGGATTTTCTTAGGAGACTTGTAGAGAGCTTTCTCGAGGAATTCTCTAGATGACGAAAAAAACTCCTAGATTCCACGAAAGTGCTAGGAGAGTGCAGGCCAGTTTTTTTTATTCAAGGATTTTATTTATGCATTGATAAAAATAAAGATAATAAAAATATAATGAAAATAAAATATATAAAATTCAAAACTTGAAGACCACACATGTCAAACATCTAATGAACTTGATGACAAAGCTCATTTGAGGGGATAAGTGTGTGTTTTCAAATACTCTTGAGGTGAGGAGAATTTCTAAAGCCTCACCATAGAGTTGGGAGGGCCTAGGAAAGGTCTCCAATATCTAATAACAAATAGGAATAAAAATGTAAAAATAACTAATAATTAAGAAAAATATGGTAATTATGAAATTAAGAATTTTTAAGTAATGCTAAAATAGTATAACAAATAATGAATTGGTATCGTTCTTTGAACAGGCATCATGGGATGTTAATACCTTCTCCATACATAACTATGCTCTTATTAGAAATGATAGAATTGAAAGAGTGACCAATCACACCAAAACAATAAAGATTAGTGACGACTCCCGAACTCCACATCGAAATGGTTGGGTTTCTGAACCCGCACGTTACGACATATGAAGTTATACTTTGTACATCATCCCATAGTGGAGAGTACTTTGTAAACTGGAAATTGTTAAGTTTGTGAAGCTGTTGCTTGTGATTCTTCTTTTCACTAGACCGCAAGCACAGTGTTTGTCTTGAGAGGAGCACTTGATTTGTAAACCTTTAGGAAAAACACATGGTTGTTCAAACTTCTTAGCATTGCTTATGAAGTTTTTAAGGTACTTCTGTTCATTGTAGAGCTTGTCCAAAGATCTAAGCATGACTTGAATTCTTGGACATGTAATTAATTTCACTGTAGTTAATTACACGCTAACAGGACCGAGCTTCTTGCCATTAAAGAAGCTTTTACACTTTTTGTTGCTTCAAAATGGGTTACATCGCATTGTTTCATGGTGGAATCTGATTTGGCTAATGCTATTTTGTGGGTGAATTATCCAGATAAAGCACGTTGGAGGATGGTTAATATATTGAATTTGATTGGTATTCTTAAGAGAAAAGTGGTCAGGTGGTTAGTTATTCATTCTCCTAGGCATAGGTGGACCTAAAATGTTTTAATTTATATATTATTTATTTAGGGTTTAAGGTAGCTAATATATTAGTGAACTCATTATTTTTTTTTTTTGTAATTTTATAAGAAGTAGGGTCAAATACTCCAAGTAAAAGTGATTTATTAAAAAAAACTAATTTATGCATTAATATTTAAATACTACAAGGAAAGATAAAAAAATTTCCTTTCATAGTTTATGTATTAATTTGAGTTCATAATTATAATCTAACTAATAAAAAACAATATCTCATGTCAAATAATATCTTAAAATTATGAGTCTTTCTTTTTTTGATTTATTTTGTAGATGTATTACTTGATTATTTGATTTTTGTATTTAACTTTATATGATTTGTGGATGCTTATATTTAATTTTGATCAATAAATAAAAAATTGTCATATTGTTAGTTACTAAACCTGATAATTTACATTTACTATGTAAGATCATATTTTATTTAATTTTAATATTTTAATTTATACTAATGAGATAATTTTTAATAAGTTTATAATTTTAAATAAATAAGTCATAAAAATATATTTAAAAAAAAAATTATCTCACAAGACTCAGATCTCAAGTAACAACAAAATTTTACTAATGATGGTACTCAACAATATTCTTTTAAACAAAATCGTGTTAAGTTTTATCTAAGTACTCTTCTAGTAAATCTTGAATCGAAAAAAAAAAAATTATGAGCATTATCCTAATAACACTACTCAAAAAAATTTCTGGGTTCGTTCCTGCTCTAGGTCCGTTAATCATCTTGCAGATCGTCTGGCAAAGGGGGTGTCATGCGTGCTGCGGAGTTATTAGTTGTGCATAATTGATGATGCTCTGGTATGGTTTCTGGTTGTGTGATTGCTTTTAAAGTTGTTTCTGACTTTGTCTGTTGGTTGGTGTCTTTCTAATGATCTGCTCTGATTTATTGGGCGGAGTTTTCTTTTCTGGGACTAATTTTGATGATTTGTTTCTATTGTTTTGTGGTTCTTATCGTATGTCTTTTTGTTTTTGAGTGATATTCAGCTTGATTACTTGGGTTTTCTAGTGGCCTCTTGTACTGGTTGTAATTGTGGGTTCGGGACTAATACTTTTGCTGGTGTTTTTCCCTTTCCTTTGCAATAAAATCTCTTGATTTTTTTTTTAAAAAAATGAAAGATTCATATCAAAGGACTCGAAAATTTTTGGAAATGTTTTAAATGAGGAAAAATACCTGGGTGTAGTACCATGGAAAAATTAAACAATGCCATATGGATTAATCGGTATGATGTCGTTCCAATTTTGATCCTAATCACTCCAAAATTTTAAAAATTCATTCTATTTTTCTTTTTTCGTTTTTGGTAAACAGAGAACTTCAATAAAAATTTAGACTAGTGAACTAAACTGGAGGTAATATAGTAACTCCAATCACGTCAGCATGAAAGCAATACGTACTATTTAAATAAGTCCAAGAGGCTTAGTATTCAACTAAGCCCAAATGTGTTTAAATGTTAACTCTAGGCAAATTGAGTTGCCTTATTGATTGTATGTGGGTTAATTTCTTAATGTTTGGGCTTTTTAATTGTCAGATAGTGCATCAGTGTTGGATGGTGGGCATTTATTTCGTTAAAAATTGGGCTAATAAGGTGCTATTTGGTTTTGGGCTACAAAGATTTGATAGTGGATTTTTAATTATTATTTTGCCAAGAAAAAGAACAAAAAGTGATCGTTACGTGAAAAATTGACAGTTATTATACTTTATTAAATATCTCTACAAAGAAGTAATAATTAAAAAATTTTAATCAATTTGTACTTTACATGGAAAGAATTGTTTTTTTTTTCTAAAAAAAGAGGAAATAGAATATAAATAAAAAAAGGACATGAAAAAAAAAGAAAAGAAAGACAAACAATTAAAGAGAGAGACAGGGAACGTAAAAGTAAAAGGGTCACGGAAATAATAAAAAGAAAGACATTTGAATAGGAATGGCTAAAGCAGTAGTTGATTAGGGATTCCAAAAGAAAGAAAATCAAAGTTCCATCTTGCATCAAGAGTCAAAATATTAAGAGCAACCAATTCAGGTTTAAAGGTCCTTTTCTATAAGGCTTATAAAGGTGCTTATATATTCCAAGACAATTAGTTATTTGTCCCACCACAAATTTTGCATTCATCCTGTATTTATTTGCACGCAATAACAATATACCCCAGATGCGACATGACACACAGAATCTAAGTAAAAGCTTACCATATGATCATAAAAAAAACAGTACATGCATTAGAAACATATATAAGAATATTTGGAAAAATTAATCTTTATAATTAATGGAAAACTATTGTTTTGCATCTCGGGTGCTGTCCCCATGATTCAGTGATTTGAGTACAGTGTAAGAATCTTTTCCATTTGCTTAACCTTTCCATGTTCCAAGATGAATAAACTGGTACAAATATTTGGTTCAGAAGTGTATTAAAACTTAGGTGAGTCGTGCATGTATTGCATGTGTAGCATATAGACACAAACATATTTACATCGAATTTATACCATTGTTTCTGAAATTGGCATTACTATATTTCTAGTTTTATCTTGGAACAACAAAATTCCATGTAAAAGTAAGACAAGAATTAAAAATAAAACATATAGTTATACCTTGCTTAATCAAGGTATAAATCAATGTATCAAGTACATATTGCATGACACTTCATGTGACGATCAGTTGTAACTGAACCATATTTCTTTTGACCAAACACCTTATCACAAAAGAACAAAAAGAAAAAACCAAAAAAACCTGTCGTTACAATCAACTTTCAGTTTTCAATTTCCCGTTTTCCTTTTCATGGTATTATAATGAATTATCTTGCTTGTTTACGGTACTTGATACTGGCCTTAGACCATGCTTGAGAGCAGCTTCCCAGACTAGATCGATTCTATCGACATCAATCGCCCCAACTTCGTGGTGAGTCCAGCCTTCTAGCTGATGAACCACCCCACCTGCATGACATGCGTGCACAACTCCTCTCTCCATGGTGTACTGCACCGACACCCACCAAAAATTAGGCAAATATTAACTTATTAAATAAGACTAGTTTTTTTGTCACATCCACTGCATGTATGGGTGGACGAAGAAAAACTTGCAAGTTTAGCTCTTTTCAAGTGTATAGGTAACTGTAAATTTCATGTGGTTTCCAAAATCCTATTTCATAGGATAGGATAGCTAAAATAACACATGTATTCTTATATATATATATTTTTTTTCTTTTAATGGTGTACTTTTATTTTTTACATGATTTCATGAATTTTGATTTTTTTATCTCGTGAAGCCACTTACTCATTCTTGTAATATATTAATACATAATTATAAATAAAAATAAAAATTATATTATTGCTACTATTCATGCAACTGAACATAAAATGATAACCAATCTTAAATTTCAATTTTTGATCCTTTTTTTTTTCATTTTTAAAACTCATAAAGGCATCTAGATATATATAACACATTAAAAGAAGTTGCGTCTAGGCTCTTGTAACAACCATCTAGTCACACTTTGTGTCCTTGTATCATGCAAATTGTATTTCTTTTCCTATTTTTGTCTTTTTTGTATTTGATTTTTAAAAAAGTAATTTAAATATAATTTTTTGGATTAAAAATGCATACTCTTACTATTAAATCAAATGCTTAAATTCCATTTTTTTAATCAATAATAATAATACTAAATAATTTAACTTGTGAAAAAGCATGTGATTAAACAGAATACTACTACTGTTGCTAATAAGAGATTAATATACAATGACAAGATTGCTCACCTCACAACTCCCAAGCCCTTCAACATCATCAGGCAACCTCATGGCTGCGAGATCGCCGTATGTGCAGTCCCTTCTAAAGGCCAAAATGGGTGGGACCACAAATTGATGAAAATGTGCTCCGGATGGAGCCCAGCTTTGCTCCCTTGGTGTTATCCACTTGCCCACAATCCATGTCTATATCAGAACAAATAAATGATGTTTAATATTTATTGTTCTTTTGCGCGCATGTTCGGGCATTAAATATATGTACCCGTTTTTTTTCTTTCTTTGTTATTTTTTTAAAAAAATCAACTGTAAAGTCAATAACTAAAAGGATTATCTAATTAATTAACTAGTACCTACATGTAAATTTTGTTGTTTCAGGAGCGAAATATGAGATACTATTAATTTTGAGATATGTGAAATAATTCAAGAGTTGAGAGTTGAGACTGGCACACACCTTACAATTTTGAGCAGCTTGGTATTTGGTCACCTGGACCAGGTAGTTCTGGCAATCCGCTGGGGCTTCCTTTTGTATTTTTTGAAATCTTTCGGTTGATAAAGTCAACATCTGCAATATGCCTAAGTCATCAGACGCAATTTAATAGTGCATTAACCTACCTTAATCCACAAGATATCACATAATTATATTATTATTATAAAAGGTGCAATATTAGTTCCCCTAGGTCGTGCATACATGATATTAAAGAAAAAAAAAGCAACAGTTATTCTATTGTCCATTTCGTCCTTTTCTTGCATTTTGTTATGTTGTGATTGCTAGCAAGGGCTTCAACCAGTCTATTTTTAATATTTAAAAAATACTTCTTTAGGTTGGATTTTTAATATTTAACTTATCCTATACTTTTTTCTATTTATATATATAAATTTTGGTAACTTAATTCTTATTTGGGTAAACAAATTGACCGGTTACACTTAGATTACCCCTATTTTACGTATTGGATCATACGTGTCCATCATTCCCAAAGATAATGACAGAGTCATGATTTTATGTTTGGGAGACAAACAAGAGGTGGGTTGGTTGTGGGATCTTGAGGCAGTAGAACTTGGTGAATGATTCTATTACAATAGGTTTTACTTTCGTCGTTAAATCTACTACAATTAGTTATTAGTTGTTTATTATAGGGCATCTCATCAAATAGAAAACTTAATGTAAGGACAAAATTATAAAATTCTAAAAAAAATAAAAATGTTTTATGAAATTTTAGAACTTTTGAGAGGTAGAAGTCCTACTAGCCCTTATTCCCTCCACCATTGCCCAAAGATCACGATTAGTGTAGAATGATCACCTCAAAATTCATGCTGATCTACAAATGACAATTAGATCAGAATGTTTGGTAAAAATTTGGTAATTCTAAGTAGCGGTGATCAAGAATCACCAAGAATCACCAAGAATTATTCGATCCTGTTTGTGAAAAGTGAACTAGTTCCCTCCCAAAAAGGTAAAAAACTTTTATAATCAACATGAAGTTATCTGTAAGATTAATTATGTTAAATATTACTCTTTTAATGTGTGAATTAAGAAATTACTTCCTCTCAAAATACCAAACACTATCAAAGGGAGTGATAGACTATCATATAAGCATTTTCCAAAATGGATTCTCAAATGAAATGAATATTCTATGTTCATTTAGTTCCCAACTCGGTGTATCCTGCAAATAGCAACTACAGTCTGTAGATATCTTTTGATCACAACTAGAAAAAACCCAAGCCAGCATATAAATGCTGCCCATAGTTAATTAGACGAGTACCCTACAAAATTAATTTAGAAATGAAAAAGAGCAGATCTATTTTAAGGGTACCACTTGTGAATTTCAACTTATCAAACTCTAAATAAATGTCAGTACCATTTGTAAAGACGTTGAATCATGTTGTGCCAGCATTCAACTTGAAACCAACAAAGTAAATATTGGTAAATTTTGATCAAACTTTGTGCTGGCAAAATTAATGAAGAGTCTAGTGGGTGAGAATCGAAAGACCTACCAGAACGCGTACTCTCCTTCGACAAAGGTAGAGGGCAATTGCTCTACCAAGCTTGGAAGTAGCTCCTGTTAGAAACACTTCTTTCACATCCTCAGGAATTTCGTTCAGAATAACTGCAGCAGTCAAGGTATTGCCATGGACAACTCTGACTTTAAGGTCTGGATGCTTGTCAACAAAGAGTGTCCCTCCTCCATTGAGCGCTTCATTCTGTAGACGAGTTCATTAAGCAATTTTAGGTTTTTTGAGCTTAACAAATTGATATTGGCATCTCTATCCAAGAACAGTAAAAATTGAAAGTAATAGTTAAATGCATGTCTTGGGGTAATTATACCCTGAGTACTGGCCCTACGATAATGTTAGTCTGAATTGATTATTCTTAGCAATACTGCTGGAATAGTTAAACCTAACAATTTTTATCATTTATTTCACAAAGCCCTGCTCCGGCAGTGATAGAGGATTGCGTCTACGACAAAAAGTCGTGCTAGCTAGCTATGCCACGTGCATGTCTTTTCTGTTCATATATGCGTAGGCAGCTAGGAGGCAAGACAATGTTTAGAGATTCTATTTTCGCGAATTATGACTTACAAGGAATCACAAAAGTCTGAATTCAAAACTTAAAATTATTCATGATAATAATCATAATAGGCCTATGCCTCATGTCACTCTTTTTTTCTATAAAGTTCACTTCTGTTTAGTACATAGATAGGAATGACAATGTTAAAAATTCGGAGGAGAAAGTTTCAATTCTTATTATTATCTTATGTATGGAGGATAAATTCTTTTTATTATCTGATATATGGAGGATATTCATTTAGTAAATATATTTATTTATAAAATTTTTTATAATTTAAAGGACATTTGATAATTCTAAACATTTGTTAGTGTATAATTTAAACTTTCACTATGTTAGAACAGTTTTTCAACTAAATATACTACTTAAATTATAGCTATATTTATGATATTTTTAATTTCTAATTAGCACTAAAATTAAACAAAGACAAGAAAAAGGGGGGAATTAATCCAACTTCTGCACCCTACTTTACTCGTGTTAGGTCATGTTATATTTAAGAGTCCAAAAAGGGTAATTTTGTAGGCATCTTGCAGATCTATGGGGGTTGGCCCAAGTGAATTGGTTACCCTCTCCTTTAAGAGGAGGATTTTCCGTATGGGATCAAATTATCTCCTTGAGAAGTTCTATGCGAAAGGGGACAAAAAGTAATAAATATAGGCATCTTAGAGAGAAGATTGTAAGGTTAAAATAGGAGAGGACACTGAATTAATTTGTGGTTGAAACAGACTCATGGACAAGGATGGTCGTCACTTAAAAAAGACTAAGATTTTTAATCTATCCGTGTTGATCTTTCTAGTCTGAAACGCAAATGATGATGAGATGCTTTTGAGAGATACATAAACAGAGTGACTGTACGCTGCCAGGAAAGGTATTTAAAAAACCAGTGAAAGGTCCACTCGGATTTTGAATGAAGGAGATGGGTGATTCATTTCGATATTTATTCCTCCCAACTACCATCACCGGGTTTCTTTCAGAGCCTAATTAAAAACATATAATATATATACTGGTTTTTTTAAACCTTGGAAGACAGACCAAAAGTTCACAAGTGTAAAAGGAAAAATGAAACAAAAACACCAACCTTATTTAATGCAGCAAGACTAATGACCTTGACTCCCATCCTATCAGCCCTTAGAATGGCCTCCTCTATGTGCTTGTTGATGCCGTCCGTTGCAAACGGTAAGAAATACTGCCAAAAATGGTAACGGCCTAGATGATTGATTGCTCTCCTAATTAGTCTACCTACACTAGGCAATAATAATTCTGCCCAAAGTTTTAACAGCAAACCTGAAAGCCGAATCTAGGAACGGCCCATGTCTGGTGCAAACGGCCTCTAAGATTGTAGAAAGTGATGAGGAAGGTTTTAGACCACGCCCACATGATTAGCATAACCATAAAAGTTATAGGCCAAAGAGGCAGTAGAAAGATCCTTGTGGAGAATGGTATTGATGAAAATGATCTGAATACGAATGGTACATGCATCGCCGAGGTTATGTCCACGACATGCGCTAAGAACACAAAGTCTGGTACCCTCCCATATTTCGCTGCATCAACGTGAAATACAAGTTAAACTGTCATTTTCAGTGCCGTGCACTTGAATGTACTTCAATGATATATTTAAGCATTCCAGATTCACAAATTAGTATTTTCTCCAGTGGTCCTCCCAAGAAGGACGTCTATCAAAGTACGGGTAAAAAATTTTCATGGTTTCGCAAAAACAAAACAAAAAAGTGCAACTACCTGAATCCGAACTAATTTTCTCGTGTATTTGCCACGAGTTGCTCTTAAGTGTCTTCCCCATTGCGTCAAACAACGGCATGAAGAGACAGAAGTTGGTCCCCATCTCTGTGTGGTGCAGGCTATGGTACCTGAAAGATGGTAAACCGTCCAGAAACAGGACAGCATCAATACAATTTTTTTGAAGAGAAAGTGTTGCAGCCACATCCGTGTTCAACAGCAAAACAATCCTACTGATCTCCTTCTTTTTATTTTTTTTGTTTCTTAAATATTTAAAGTGCATTGCAAGTTGCAAGTTTTGTGGTTCAAATGTTCGATTATTATGCTAGCTACCTTGTGTATACAGTAATTAATGTTGCCAATCAAGAATGGTCCCTGTTTTATCTATGTAAAATAAATGTCTTGACAAGGAGTTACCAAGGAATAGGATACTGGATAAGCTGCCATTTTAGACATAACATGCATTATATTTATGGTAATAAAATCACCTTATTAAACAAGGACAATTGTGCCTTATAGTTTAAATAACTATAGTAAATGTTAACATTTATCAATACTACATCTAACTTCATTACGTTTTTTGCCAAAACTTTCTTCCGGGAGGAAAATTTTAAATGAGCTTTCCTTCTCAATTAATTGGAACTTTCAAGTTTTTCGACCATAACTTAAATAACCTAAACTGCAGCTGTCAGCCAGAGTCCTGTTTCGCGAAAAGCAGCATGATGATTAATAAAGGTCGTACTTAAATTGCTTTACGTCTAATTTCCAATTCTAAGAATAGAATTAAATATACAAGCTTAGAAACTAGACAGGAGTGAAAGTTCTAAGCAATCCATCATGCATCCGGTTCAAAGTCAATTTTTATTTTTATTCATTAATGGAAAGTCGGTACACATTAATTGCGTGAGTATGAGAGAATAAAGGGTGTTACTTACGTGGGGGTGTGAATCAAATATCTAAGGAAAGGCAACTTGTTGAAAATTTCATGGGGAACAACTTCAACATTGGAATGCCCCAGGCATCTGAGAAAATCAAAAGCCAAAACATAGCTGTAAATCATGCTTGTGGATCCATACCCCATCAGAACAGACCCCGTCATGGGAATTCCGATGACTACACATAATACAAGGTGCTCTAGAAATGTTGCATGTCCAGCTGCAGCAGCAAAAATTAAAAGTTAATTAAATGGACTAGATGATGAGATGAGTGCAAGTTGCTGGAATTTACTATATGCAGTTAATCTCAATTTAAATAAAGAGGAAAAGCCAGAAGGAGAAAAATGAAATTAGTGAAGAGATGGGTCTTAGGTTATCAGTAATTTTACCTGTAAAGGGATGGGGTACAGGAGATGAGTGGTGAAGTGAATGATAATGGGTGAAAAGGTAGCTTTCATGGAAAACCCTATGCGCCCAATAATATACGGGCTCCGAAATTGTCACATGCAGTAAAAATAAGGCAATAAATCCTTTTGAGTTCCAGAGAGGAAGGCCATCCAAGGATGGGAAGATCAAGCAGGCCATGGAAGCTAACAAAGCCTGAAGAATTATAAAGTTGTCCCTGAAGGATAAAAAAAAAAAACAGATGATTTTGTTGGAATCATTGTAAGCAGAATTTACATGATCATGTATGAGAAAAACATATTTTATTTTACCAGTCCCACTCTCTGTCAATCTGTTTGAAATCAACTCCTTGCTGCTTAATCCGGCGATTGCGAGTTAGGAAAAGCATGCTACCGTAGGAGCTCCATAGCTGATGAATTAATCCTCTCAAAGCACAGATTAGAAGAATATGAAGACACCAGAGATCCTTAAGGGTATCCTCATAGATCCATGAATACAAAACCTTTGCAGCTAAAGGGCCGTAAAGCAGATACTTTTGGCACACGAGAACGAACATGTCAAGAAGAAATAAACACATCAGTACCGTAGAAATAGAGTTAGAGCAAGAGAGAGAGCGAGTGAAGAAACAAGTGGAAGCAACATATTACATCTGGAAACAAAATAAAAGAAGAAAAAATTATATATATTGACCAAGTTTAAACTGCGTAAAGAGAATAATACATCCCGGCTACAGTTTTCCATACCTTGAAAAGTCCCAAGTTCTCCCAAGGCCAAGTTGACAGAGGTGCAACCATTTTTTTTCCTGACAGCGCTACTGATACTCTGCTTTCTCTGTTCTTTCTAATCTCAAAAAATTTTCGAGAGAGAGAGAGAGAGAAGGAGAATAGATAGTTTCCTTGGAGCTTGGCAAGCTAAGTTCCCTTATCTCTCTTTTAGGCTTCTCTTCAGGACTCAAAACAGCTAAGACCCTTATGATTTCGGGTATACGGCATGTCCTACTTATAGCTCTAAGAAAAGCCAAATGTTGCTGACAAAACAAAAAATGTAGTTAAGTCTCTTAATCAAGTTCATATTTGACACAGTTTTTTACCCACAGTTGCCATGATGGATTAGGCGGTCGTCAATCATGACCCGGAAAGTTTAAGTTTTCAACGTGTTCGGTTTTCCCTGGTTCTAACTGGGCACAGCTGTAGTGATGGCCAAATACTTGAAGAATTAATGGCTCGTGTGGTTGGGAGTAGGGGATTGATGGGGGTTCATGCTGAGGACCAACTTGTAATTCTACTCATTCTTGGGATTCTAGTTTTCTCCTACTCTCACCTTACTTCTTAGATACCATTTATAAAACGAGTATCTAGTAATTGAATAGATATAAATGTTTTTAAAGTATGTAATTGAAAGATAATTATATATAAAAAATTATTAATATTTCAATTATATATAATTTGAATTTTGTAATAGTTTATAAATCAATACTATTAGAATTTAAAAAAAAAATTAATGAAAGTCTTTGACAATCAGAATTCTTATCTGCAAATTGAATAAATCTAGCTAATATTTATAATTAAAATTTTTTAAAATGCATAATTAAAAAATATTTTAACTAAAATCATTAGATGCAATTAGAATATTTACATATTTTTAAAAAAATTAAAATATTTACAAAATACATAAATTTTATTAATATTAATAATAAAAGATAGTTAAAATGACAATTTAGAAATACAATGAACAAATATGATCATTTTCGTCAATCAAAAACTTTTTATCATCTATACTTTTATGTGTATTATAAATATTGATAGATTATAGATTATAAGTTATATTTTCACATTAGATGTAATAATGATAATTATTCTGTCTCTTTTTTTGTTTTGGGAAATCCCAAAAACTATGTTATCTTTTTTTTTTTTGAACACCTAATTCTCTTCCCTTTTCTATATTCTAAAATTATTTTAATGATTATTTTTTCTTTTTTTGTATTAAAAATCGTGATACATCAATTTTAGTTTAAAAAAATAAAATTTAAAAACAAATACACTAAATAGAGATAAATAAAATCATTGTGTGAAAATGAAAACCAAAAATGTTTTCTTAAGTTGCATGAAAATTAAATAGGGATAAATAAAAATAAGATGAAAAGAATAAATAAATTGATAAATTTCAATATGTTGAATAAACGTGTTATTTTCAATAATAATTGTGATATATATTTTAGGTAATAATTAGCAAGACCCTTTGTGAAAATTGAAAATGAAACATTTTTTGTGGAATGTTCTGTTAATACTATGGTAAATAGAAGATTGAACTTGATCGCGTGTGTTTAGAGATAGGCAAGGGGAAGAGCAATCAGATCCCTTGACAAAAGGGATTATTTTTTAAGTAGTCAACTCTATTGAAAAATGCAATAAAATCTCATGGCAATTGTAGCGGAGAAACTGTGTGATGCTCTGCTGTATGAAATCTATACAAAGTAATATCGAATTAATCAAATTTCTAAGCCATTGCTTTACGAAATTAGGTACTCATTCTTAATTAAATCTTGATTTGCATTTAAATTTTTTTAGAGCAACGTGATTAATCAAGTTCTATAAATTTAATAGGCTAAAGATTCTTGGCTTGACATTAAAAAAAATATAATTTTAATTAAGGACTGAGATCTGCTGTCTCCATACACTTGAAATTGAAATTTGGTACTATCTAAAAACTATATGTAAAAAAAAAGAAATGCATGACATTTGGGTTTGCAGTCAGAAAAGATCGATTGGTTAGCTCTACATGCCAGAGATGCAATATGACTACTTTTCAGCCAAAAAACGTGAATCATTAACCAAGAAGGGGGTAAGAGAATGGCAATTCTACATGCCAGAGATGCAAAACATTGGTTTTATTTTTATTTTCTTCGAGGATAAACTTGATACGATGCAATGCAAAACATTAGTCATGCAAACAAACCGTGCAATATGTTGGTTTTAAGACAAGTGGCTTCCTTTCCCACCTAAAAAGTGGAAAATTTTTGTATCAAAATTAAATTGGGGGACGGAAGATGGTGTCATTATCGGCATAGTTGGGGATATAGCCAGAAAAGGTAGGCAAGGAAATAATCAAAATCCAGTAAAGCTTTGCAGTCCATACTCAATCATTTAGAGCTGTCACAGAAAATATATCAGGCAGGTTAAGGCTCTTTGAGTTTCACTAATAATCGGTCGCATTTTCACCCCTTTTTGTGCTTATATCAACCCAAAAATTTTTCTAAACGAACCAAACCTCCTGCACACGTGAAAGTGATTTGATTCATGTTAGAATTTCCTAATCCAAGCTGTCATGCGCACATGACTAAGCCGATTATTTCCGTTCCATGTTTGATTTGGTTAGGAAGCTTAATTATTTATCATTTTTCCTAGTCACTAGTTATTTAACTTTCTTTGGTTACTAGAATTTGTCCTTTTTTCTTGTTATTTAATCTTGGTTGATTTTTTATTTTGTTACATAGTAGGCATTTTTTTTTATTTGTATCATAAGCAAATTTCTTTTAATTTTATAAATTAAAGATGCGCTCTTGGTTTTAGATGTGTAAATTAAATCTAATAAAAATTTCTCAAAATTTGAGTTTCTTTGGAGAGACTCTTTCAGAGCTTAAAATCACGTCCATTAACTTTGAAAAAAATGAAATCGTATTCAATTTGGTGAACCTTTTGGTGTTTAGTTTCATAATCGTTTTCATTAATTAAAATTTTTAATTAATTTCTGCACCTAATAATCGGTAACCTTGTCAATGTCGTTTCTTAAAGACTACCTCAACAAGAACACCTGTTTCATAGTATCCACATGTTTCATACAAGCTTTTTTTGCCTATTGCAGTTTCTTGTAAAATTACTGTGATAATATTGTTGTAGAATTGATTGAGAAGAATTAAGTTCAAACCGAACAAAATTCGTTTTCATTTAATTACATTACACATTTTCATGCTAGATTGGACGTCTATCTGACCTGCTCATTAAAATCAATGTCCCCCACCCATTAAGTGTTGGGCTTTCCATAAAGCTCTCGGTTAAACCTCAATAGTCAGGTCCATCTGGTACTAAATTTTGATAATTTTGGCTTAACTAATTTTCAAACTCGCTTCACTTATAACCCAAGAAAACGACAAATTCAAGGACCGTCCAATGACTGCAGGGTGGTTGGGAATACTTTTTTCGATAGACAGTCGCTATGAAGGACTAATTGATATTATGTTTGATCTCCCACCAGCCAATCCTGTCAAGTAGATTAGTAATTTTAATAACAAGAGATCTCACTCTCCAAGGGACATCCATAGGTATTTTAATCCACTTGACCACATTACTAAGGTCACACTTGAATAGGAGGGAATGGGAAGCATTCCACCTTGAGGTAGCAAAGACAAGAGCAGCCTCTCTCATGGCAAGGAGCTCTGCTCTAGTAGAATCCAAAATGCCTATTAACTTAGAAAAAAGGGCAAGTGTAGTGCCACGTTCATTTCTCAGAATGCCTCCGATACTAGACTCACCAAGGCAACCTCTAGAGGAGCCATACGTGTTGAATTTGAGGTATCCATTTTGAGGTTTCTTCCAGACTTCAACTTTCTTGGCTTTTTTGTCCTGAATTGGGTTGATACCCTCATTTAGGAATCTAGCTAAGTCCATAATTGAGAGGTTGAGATTAGGCCACTTAGCATTCATCCACTATGCAACTCTAACTTTGATAATTTCAAAAATTTAGCATCCATCCCATTCTTTACCATTAAAAACCACATCATTGCTTTTTTTTTTTTGAAAGGCAGTATTTATTATTCACAAGTGATCTAGCAAAAGGAGACTACAAAAGGCAATTCATGCATGCCATGCAAAAGAGGAGTAGACTACAAAAGGAAAAAGTTTGGTACTTCCAGCATTAAGGGACAAAAAACAGAGCATGACAACAAAAAATGAAGTGAGATATCATTCTCAGATGAAAAAACATAAGGGTAGTTTAGAGTTAACAAGAATAATAAAGTCGATGCATTGAATGAAGAGTTCATGCACTCTCCCCATGTTGGTTTTGAAAGTAGGCTCTAAAGTTTTGGGTCTTTTAACGCCCTTGCTTTGGTCAATCTATTTGCAACAATGTTGGCTTCCTTCATTATCTGCGTGAAGGTGCTCTTTGTGCTTCTGCACAAGAGAGTTTTAATGGCATTCGATATATTTTCCATCCTCCAAGGGATTGTACAATGGTGTTGTGCCCATTTGATGGCGTTAGCAGAGTCACTCTCCATTACCAATGAATAAGTGACAACCTGGGGAGATGAAAAGAAGAAATTGATTTCTTCTGGTATGGCGTAAAATTTAGCGAAATTAGAGTCCTCAATACCGATGTTTTTAAAGAAGGTTCCCTATATGAAGCCATAGTGGTCCTTGATCACTCCTCTAATAGCAACGAGCCAAGGTTTTCCTTTTTTGCGCCATCGGAGTTGAGTTTGAGAGTTTTAGGGGTAAGGTTGACTAGTTAACAACCATTCTTTGGTTCTTCCTTTTGGTGTTGATGTTGATGCTGAAAGGCTCCATAAGACACAAGTCAGTGGGAATATGGTCAAGTTTCCACTTCCCTCAACACCTAAGTGTGTGGCGCAAAAGGGTGATGTCCATAATTTGGTATGTAGTAAAGCTTTTCCCTCTGAAAATAACTTCATTTCTACATAGTCAAAAGGTCTAAAGTGTTGCAAAGAAGAACATTCTCCATGTATCTCTCTTGCCCGAAGGCATTGGGAGTTCAAACCATGTCTTAAAAAGAGACAGAGCATCACTAGGTTGAATCCAAGTAATACCTCATAAGCAACAACAAGAAGACCATGTTCTCCATGTAGTAACGCAGCAAAGAGCACATGGAAGGAAGTCTTGAGTTGAGAGTTGTAGAAGGAGAAATTAATGCCTTCAACCACAAGAATGCCTTAATTCATTAATACAGATTTAGCAGCTATTTTGCCATGGAGGGTTTGTCGACAGAAAGTTTTGATTTTTAGGGTAGTGTATCCAATCCAAACATTTTTCCAAAAGCTTGTGGAGTTAGGGGTACCGTAGCTTGCCTTAATAAACAAAGAAGTTGTGTAGAGACCACCAGTGGCTTTCTTCCACACCACCATATCTTTGTCAGTAGGTTGAGGTTGAAAGTTATTTATAAAAGTAATGAAATCTCTCCACTGATTTTCTCCTAACTTAGAGGTTGCCTTTTTAACTTAACATCCCACCTCCAATTGCCTTCGACCTAGCTTCCCATTTTGGCAATCATGGCTTTCTTACTTGTTGCCAGTGCATGAATGCATGGAAATTTGGTGGCAAGAGTGGAGTCATCAACTTGTGAGCCTTCCCAAAAGTGAATGGTGGTGCTTTTATCAAGAGAGTAAGCAAAGCCCTTAGTTACTAGTTCATGATATTTGTTACTTGGGTTTGTTGGCCTCATGATGTGATTCCATAGGAGGGAAGGCTTGTGAGGTTTGTCAATAGGGATCATACATTCTGGTTTTAGTTTGTTTTCAGTAGAGACAACTTGCCTCTAAGTTGCCTAAATAATAACATACCATGCCATTTTCCATACGAATTCATTTTTCAATGTTAAAGCAAAATCAAACCATAATATAAAGTATACCTTGGGGAAATGATGATTCATTCATTCAATGTTCCACATGGCACAACATTGTTGCCACAACATCCACATTTTATTGCATGTGAAGAAAAAGTGATTTACCATTTCAATCCCATGCTTACATAGTAAACAAGTAGTTATGTGGGCACTAATAATACCTCTTTTAAGAAAGGTATCTTTCATGGCCAACCTACCTTTTACTAACTGCCAACAAAAGACTTTAATTTTGTGAAGAGCAAGTCTCGATCTTATCAACTTCTAATGCCTTGAAGGAGAGGTGTTAGAGCTTAGAACTTGCCTATAGAAAGAGTTAAAAGAGTACTCACCACTAGAGTTCCATTTTAATACAATTTTATCACCAAACTCCTCTCCAACAACTTGGGCCTCAATTAGATTGTTGAATTCACTCCATTGCTCATGTTTCTAGTAAAAAATGTCTCTTCTTAACTCAATTTTCCATGATCATTCATTGCCGATCCATTCTCTAAAATCTTTAAATTTCCCCTTTTTTTAATAACCAAGGAAAAAACTTTAGGGAAATCAAATTTAAGAATATAGCCTTCAATCCATTCCTCTACTAAGAAGTTGACTCTCCCCCCATTACCAATAGATACCCCTATACCATCAGCAATGAAATGACTATATTCACTAGTTCCATGAAGAGGTTTAATAATAGTTTTCCATATGGTTGACCTTTCGTTACCATGCCCAAAACTTGGAAAAAGGCTATCATGACCGAGATCCAATTTTTCATCAATGATACGCCTTCATAAACTTTTCGGTTCATTGTCGTAGTGCGATAGCCATTTATTTAAGAATGCCTTGTTCTTTAAACCAAGATCCACTAGTCCAAGGCCTCTCAAGTCTTGAAAATTGCAAATTGAATCTCAACTAACATGATGGAGTTTGCAGACAAGGTTAGGGCTTCCCCATAAGAATCTTTTTTGAATTTTCTCAATTGTAGTTGTGACTTTAATAGGAATTTGGAAAAGAGACATGTAGAAGAGGGGCATGCTATTCAAAAACTAACCTTAGAAGTGTAAGTCAACGTACTATGATACGTACCATGGATAAGATTTTTGCTTTCCACGATGTCAGGTGACTTTCAAACTTTTGGATGACTGGTTGCCATAGACTTACAGCACTTGAGGCAGCTCCAAGTAGGAGTCAAATTCCATCCTAAATCTTTATCAAAAGCCAAAGTTTCTTCACCTTCCCTGATAATAATGGCATTGTGCCTCATTATGTCATTGTCATTAATTTTGTCACCAAGTTAAGCTATTTCATGTGTTTCAACACTTTTACAATGCCGAGAAGAACTTCTAGTTGCTATTCTTCCCTTGTTGTGCTTGACAATGGCTAGAGTTTTATGTTGACTAGATTGGCACACCTTTGGCTACTTTGGCTCACCATGCTCTTAAGCCACTACTTGGTCGTTGAACTCAGGTTCTTTTTGGGGTGACTTAGTCACAAAAATCTCATTTGTTTCACCATTAACCTGGCCCTTTTAACCCCTAGTAATTTTTCCTTATTCACTGTAATAGCTCAAATAGGCATTTTTCCTCAAATTCGGAGTATTGGCATTTGGAAAGGCAACGGGCTTCTAAAATCACTGCTCCTTTTCGTAACGTGCGGGTCCGAGAACCCGTCCGCCAGACGTCGGCAAAAATAATGTTGTTTGGGAGTCGCCACCAATCTTTTTTATCTAGGTGTGATTGGTCACCTATTAGTCCGATTCTAATCGACGAAGTCTTAAATTAATTTTAGGTCCATCGAAAGAACGAGAACTGATCCACGTCTTTTAGAGATGGGTTTGAGAGTGCGGTTACGCACGAAGAAGGGTTAGCACCTCCGTGGCACCCGTTCCACGAACGGTACCATTTAATCTTAAGTTATCCTATTATAGCCTACTTTTGATTTAATCCCTACTTATTAACTAAATTTTTATTAAACTGACTGAGTCTTTTATTCGGTTTTACGTATGCACATGATGCAAGCATAAAATGATGTCATGACTTGTTTATTTTAAATAATGGGGTCGATAATCTTTTGTTGGAAAATCATTCGAAGACCATCCCAACGCTTTGGTGAAGTCTCGAAATTTTTCTCACCTAGAGATATCCCCAGAAGAACTCGTCTCTATAAGCTCTTTGGGGAAATCCCATCATCGGAACTCCCGCACCATTTGCAAGATAAATGTGGCATGCTATGACAGGATAAAGTGATGATGTCTACATGCACACGTTTATTGCCTTAAGCGGTTCATAATTCATCCAATTATGTGTTTAATAATTTATCACCTTATTTATATATTTATTTTTTCATTTTTTTTCATGGATTATTTATTTATTTTATTATTATTATTATTTTTTTATTTTCTATTTAGATCCATATCTTTTAATTAACATTGTTGATTAACATTTAACTTGATTATATAACTTATCAAATAAACAATTAATTAATTTTTTCAAACGATTAAATTAACTTTATTTAGTAATATTTATTTAAGCTAATTAACTAATTTAAGTTTGGATGCAACATTATGTAAATTTTTTTTTTTAACAATGACTAGTTGACTTAATGGTTATTGGAGTTTAGAGTTCGGATTTATTCCGACGCTTCGGTGAAAATCCATCTCAAACTTCGCACCAAAAAAAAAATCCACTTAAAAGAGGCAACTCTTTACCTTTCTTAGGTGGAATTTCTCAAACAATCATCTCATTTTTCTTATAATTTTTTACATTTGTATCATGTCGTTGTTTTTTGTTTTTTTTGTTTTTATATATATATATTATATTTACAAGTATCTAAATATGAATATTGATCCCAATTATATATATATATTTACTATTATAACCATTATCATCTTTTTAGTTTTTTTTTTATATTTTTTTTATATTTGTTTATATCTATTTTTTATCAAATATTTACCCATATTTTCATTTACCACTTTATATTTTGTTGTTATTTTTCTACTTTAAAATATCACATAATCTCTACATAATATATTTTTTGTCTTAATTAAATTATCCTTATGCTCCTAATAATATGTCTTTAACATAAATAATTGAGCTACCACAATGAATAAAAATAAAAAAATATTAAAGTAAAAAGGCATGCAAGTTAGATCTTACTTTGTGTAAATTTAGATTAGCTCAAAAGGACAAAACTATGTGGGCCAAGGCAAGCCACCAAAGGTACAACAACATGCACGCTTGATGTATTAAAATTTCTCCAAAAAATGTCGTCAAGAGCCCCTTACCTCCTTTCTGCTTTTTCTTTTTTCTTTTTTTCTTTCTTTCTTTCTCTCTCTTTTTTCCTTCTCCATTTCCTTTCTCTCTCCCTGCCAGCTTCTTCTTTCTTTTTCTTTTTTTTTTTCTTCTCTTTCTCTCTCCCCGCTGGCTTTTTCTTTCTTTTCCCTCTTTCTTTCTTTCTCCTTCTCTTTCTCTCCTTTCTCCCTGCCAGCGTCGCACCCTTCTCCTCTTCTCTCTTCTCTCTAAAGCCACCTTTTCGTCGGCCAGATCTCCAATGTCGCCGAATCTGGTGCACGGCACTGCTTTCACCCTTTCTTCTCTCTAAAGCCATTTTTTTACCGGCCAAATCTCCAACGTCGCCAGATCTGGTGCGCGACACTGCTTTCACCCTTTTTTCTCTCTCCCTTAAGCAGGCGACTTAAATTCCCTTTTTTTTGGATCTGATTTTTTTGAAGACTGGGTTTTTTGGTTTTTCTGCTTTTTTTTTTTTACTTTTTGGTTGAAGATTTGTGGTTGTTTTTTTTTTTGGGTCTGATTTTGTGGTTTTTTCCTGTGGTTTGAATTTGGTTTTTTTTAGATTGGCTCCTTATTTTTTGAATCATTTTTTTTCTTTTTCTGGCTTTTTGGTTTCTGGTTTTTGCTCTCTGATTTTGGCTTCCTCCTTTTCGTTTTGCAGGTTCCATCTTTAAAAGCTGGGTTGTCCAAAAATTTGGACAACCCGGCAATGGGGTTATGGCACCAAGGAGTTGGTAGCTAGAGCCCCATCATTCATGGTGGTTGGGGGAAGGGATGGCTGGGCATACGCCCAGCCATTCATTTTTTTAATTATTATTATATATAATATTTTATTTTATATTTTATTTTATTATATTTTTTATTTTTTTTGTGGTGTCTACAGTTGCCCCTCTTTGTACATTCTTGAGAATCAAGGATAGTGCAAAGACGTAGACACCACATTTAACTTATCTCGAAGCTAGTTGATTTAATCAAATGGATCTAGGCTCGACTTATCTCAAAATAAGTTCGATTTAAACAAAAATAAAATTTCTAGACTTGATCTAGGCTTGACTCATATTAGAACAAATTCGATTAAAATTCCTAGACTTAATCTAGGCTCGACCTATCTCACAACAGGTTCGATTTAAACAAAATTGAAATTTCTAGACTTGATCTAGGCTTGACCCATATTAGAACAAATTCGATTAAAATTCCTAGACTTAATCTTAGCTCGACCTATCTCACAACAAGTTCGATTTAAACAAAATTGAAATTCCTAAACTTAATTTAGGCTTGACCTATCTCATAACAGGTTCAATTTAAAATTGAAATTCTAGACTTAATTTAGGCTCGACCTATCTCACAACAGGTTCGATTTAAAAAAAATTGAAATTTCTAAACTTAATTTAGGCTCGACCTATCTCACAACAGGTTCGATTTAAAAATTGAAATTCCTAGCTTAATCTAGGTTCGACCTATCTCACAACAGGTTCGATTTAAAAATTAAAATTCCTAGACTTAATCTAGGTTCAACTTATTTCACAACAGGTTCGATTTAAAAATTGAAATTCCTAGACTTAATATAGGCTCGATCTATCTCACAACAGGTTCGATTTAAAAATTGAAATTCCTAGACTTAATCTAGGCTCGACCTATCTCGTAATAGGTTAGATTTAAAAATTGAAATTCTTAGACTTAATCTAGGCTCGACCTATCTCACAACAGGTTCGATTTAATTCTTTAATGCTAACTTAATTGGATTAACATGAAATGAAAAGACTCAAATCCTTCCATCAAAGTTTTACAATCTCAACACTTTAGGTCAAGTGAATTTCTACCTTCGAAGCTTGGGACATGAATTAATTTTGATTCTTATCGAGTGCATGGCTAGGCATGTATGCATGATTGAAATGATGAAATGTTTTCATGTTTATGATTCATCAAGGTTCCAAGACCCTTCTCTTGCTTCATCCGATTTTCACTGCAACTTTCAATCTTTTTTGCCTGTTTACTTTCTTTCTGGAGACTTCAGGTAACTCCAGATTTTCCCTAAGTACCCTCTCTTTTGACAGTTGACTTTGCCTTAGGTTCAAGGCTCTGCCATTCCTTTTCCTCATCATTAAGTCTTTTGCTGAACAATGAGTGTAATTTCTTACTTAATTAGTTTATTTCTTTTACCAGTCATCATTCATTTCTATGACAATTACTATGTGAATCATGGGATGGTAAATAACGAAAGGGTTAAAATAAAGAGGCAAAGGAGAATTTCATATATGAGAAATCAAATAATTCAAGGCAAAGAAAATTTACAGAGCAAACATTAGATCTTTAAGTGATGAACACTCAGACCATTCAGAGAAAACAATATGATATTCAATTTCAAGAATTGTCCTTAATTGATGCTTTGAGCAAATCTGTAGATTGCAAACTCCTTGACTTCCCCTGTTTTGCGAAATTATGGAGCTCCATTCATAGTGTATTTCTACCTCAATCTTGTGTTCCATTTAGGCTGACATCTTTAAATTTCATTCTAACTTCTTGCTTTTCAGCCTCAAATCGCCCTTTTTGGGTTTTCAGCATGAGCCTCCTTTTTTAGGTACGAGCTGCCCTTTTCGGGTTTTCAGCATGAACCCCTTTCGTTTTTTTTTTTAAACGTAGTACTTCTTCACCGCATCCGCATTTATCGAATTAGGCAAATCCTTCCCATCCATGTCAGCCAAAATCAAAGCTCCTCTTGAAAAAGCCTTCTTTACCACATATGGCCCTTCCCAATTTGACATCCATTTTCCTCGAAAATTAGTTTGATTAGGGAGTATTCTCTTGAGGACTAACTCTCTTTCTCGAAACTGCCTGGGACAAACTTTTTTCTCGTATGCTCTCATCATCTTTCGTTGGTACATCTGGCCATGACAAAAAGCCGCAAGCCTTTTTTCCTCAATCAGATTCAATTGTTCGTAGCGGGAGCGGACCCACTCAGCATCTTCCAATTCTGTTTCCATCAACACCCTCAGTGATGGGATTTCTACTTCAACAGGTAGAATTGCTTCTGTACCATATACTAATGAGTACAGAGTTACCCCAGTGGAGGTATGCACAGAAGTTCGATATGCGTGCAAGACAAAAAGAAGTTTCTCATGCCAGTTTTTATAAACTTCAATCATCTTTTCGACAATCTTTTTGATATTTTTGTTGGTTGCCTCTACCGCTCCGTTCATCTTCGGACGGTAAGTTATCGAGTTATGATGCTTGATCTTGAATTTAGCGCAAACCTCCTTCACCATCGCACCATTCAAATTGCTTGCATTATCAGTAATGATCCTTTCCGACAGCCCATACTGACATATGATATCTTTTTGGATGAACTTGCACACCACCTTTTGTGTCACATTGGCATAAGAAGCTACTTCTACCCATTTCGTGAAATAATCAATGGCCACAAATATGAATCGATGTCCATTTGAGGCTTTTGGTGTAATAAGCCCAATCACGTCCATTCCCCATATTGAAAATGGCCCAGGGGCCGTGGAAACGTGCAATGGGGCTGGTGGAGCATGGATCCTATCTGCATAAATCTGACACTTATGGCACTTTCGAACGAAGTTTATGCAATCTGATTCCAATGTCAACCAATAATATCCAGCTCTCATAATTTGTCTGGCCAACATATGTCCATTAGCGTGAGCTCCACAAGTTCCTTTCGTGAACTTCTTCCATTATTTTGTTGGCCTCAATAGTATCCACACATCTCAAAAGTACTTGATCCCGACTTCTTTTGTATAGCACTTCTCCGCTAAGGAAGAAACCCATTTCTAATCTTCTAAGAGTTCGCTTGTCATTGTCTATGACATTCTCAGGATATGCCTGGTGCTTGATGTATTGCATGATATCATGATACCACGGCTTACTATCAACCTCTTCCTCAACATTCAAGCAGTGTGAGGAGACTTCACGGACTTCTAACTCAAAAGGGCATACATCATCCGCTTCTTTTATTCCGAACATTGCTGCGAGAGTGGCCAAAGCATCAGTAATCTGATTTTCTTCTCAAGCCAAATGGTTGAAGCTGATTTCTTTGAACTGTTTGCTTAATTTTGCAACCAACTTTTTATATGGAACTAGTTTAGAATCTCTAGTTTCCTATTCCCCTCTTATTTGACATATCACCAAAGCCGAATCTCCATAAACATCTATCATGTCAGCCTTCATCTCGATTGCTGCTTGTAATCCCATTACCAATGCCTCGTACTCCGCTATATTATTAGTACAATTGAAATTCAATCTCGCCGTGGCTGGATAGTACTTTCCATTTGGAGAAATCAACACTGCCCCGATTCCGTGCCCCAAAGCATTGGATGCTCCATCAAAATACATCTTCCATAGATTAAATTCATTGGGAAGGCCTTTTTCTATGCACAAGACGACCATCAACTCTTCATCTGGAAAATCAAAACTTATAGATTCATAATCCTCATTAGCTCGATCTGCGAGGAAATAAGCGATGACGCTCCCTTTGATTGACTTTTGGGACACATACACAATATCATACTCAGACAATAGCACTTGCCATCGAGCTATTCTTCCAGATAGGAAGGGTTTTTCAAAAATATACTTGATGGGATCTAATTTTGCCACCAACCATGTTGTGTGATACAACATATATTGTCTGAGCCTCTAGGCGGTCCATGCTAGCGCACAACACATCTTTTCGAGCATAGAGTATTTGGACTCATACTCCATGAATTTCTTGCTCAAGTAATATACGGCCTGTTCTTTCTTCCCAGTTTCATCATGTTGTCCCAGTACACAACCCATAGAATTCTTGTTCACAGTCAAATACAAAATAAGAAGTTTTTCAGCCGTCGATGGCACCAACACCGATGGATTTGTGAGATATTTTTTGATTTTATCAAAGGCTATTTGACATTCTTCATTCCACTCTCTTGGGTTTTGTTTTCGAAGCAACTTGAAGATTGGATCACATTTGCAGGTGAGCTGGGATATAAATCGAGTAATGTAATTCAATCTCCCTAAAAATCCTCTCACTTCTTTTTGCGTTTTGAGAGGTGGCAGCTCTTGAATAGCTCGTATCTTATCCGGGTCCACTTCAATTCCTTTTTCACTTACTATGAACCTCAACAATTTCCCAGAAGTTACACCAAAAGTGCATTTTGCAAGATTCAACTTAAGCTGAAACTTTCGCAATCTCTCGAGCAGCTTCTTGAGATTGACAATATGATCCCTTTCTCTATGAGATTTTGCGATCATGTCATCCACATATACTTCTATCTCTTTTGCATCATATCGTGAAACAAAGCTACCATTGCCCTTTGGTAAGTGGCACCTACATTCTTCAATCCAAATGGCATTACTTTGTAACAAAACGTTCCTCACATAGTTACGAACGTCATTTTTTCCATATCTTCGGGTGCCATCTTGATCTGATTATAACCAGAAAAGCCATCCATAAATGAGAATAAAGCATGCTTTGCTGTGTTGTCCACAAGAGTATCAATATGTGGCAAAAGGAAGCTATCCTTTAGACTCGCTCTGTTCAAATCCCTGTAATCGACGCACATTAGAACTTTTCCATCCTTCTTAGGAACCGGGACTATATTAGCTACCCATTCAGGATACTTGGCCACCTCCAAGAAACCAGCATCAAATTACTTTTTTACTTCTTCTTTAATCTTCAGCAACATTTCTGGCTTCATTCTTCTTAATTTCTGTTTAATAGGCTTGCAGTCTGATCTCAAAGGCAACTTGTGGACGACAATGTCAGTGTTGAGACTTGGCATGTCCTGATATGACCAAGCAAACACATTCACATATTCACGGAGCAGTTCTTCTAGCTTTTGCCTTTCATTAGATGACAGCGAGGTGCCAATCTTAACCTCTTTCTTTTCTTCCCCATTTCCAAGGTTAATAATTTTTGTGAGTTCCTGATGAGGTAAAATCTCCCTTTCCTCTTATTCCAACATTCTCGACAAATTAGGGGGTAAGCCATAATCATCCACCTCCTCTTCATTTTTCAATTCATCAACGTTCGGAATCATCTCAAAATCAACATTCATATCGTTGTCTAGATTGTCTTCGTGTTCATTATTTAAAGACCTACAAACAGGTAAAATTGGACTCGTGTATGGGCAAGTATTTATTGGCTAAAAAAATAGATGAAAGGAAATATGAAAAAAGATTGATGAATTATGAAACACATTATGCATTGTCATTTATTTAAATGATGAAGGTAACAGAAAGCCCTACTTAAACAAGAAATTACTCTTAACACCTTTGGGCATAGGCATTTAGATAAAATTGTTCATTACATTTCCAAAGACTTAAAGATGATGGGCAATTCCGTGGCTGTCCAATTGCTTAGCTCCTCTCCTAGTAGTACTGGATACACCACAAGGATCTTCTCGTTAGGTTCTTCACCTTTGATCATATGGATTGATAGCTCACCAAACATCCGTGGAACCTGATTGACCTCGTCTGATGCCTTGCACCCAGTGGATCGAAAGGTTTCATACAAGAAGGGAATTGTCTTTTTCCCAAATTTTTCCTCCTCACCTTCTTCATAAAACTCGATTTTTGACAAATCCATCAACTCTTGCAACTTAAGGCGAAAGCCATCACAATTTTGAATGGAATGTCCAACAACCCCCATATGGAATTTGCAAGAAAGGGTGAGATCATGTCCTACTTCTTTTATGTCTATCGGTTCTGGAGTGATGGCTTTTATTTTGGACAACGCCTTAAACACTCTATCCATCGACGTTTGAATCTCGTTGACATTCTTTTTCACCCTTCGAATCATCCCTTCATGTATTGCATTCACTGTCGGCCCTCCATGGTTAGGCAAGGGATTCCCATCAACATTTGAATTGTCTTTTTTAGTAAAATTTAAAAGTCCTGCCTTAATGAGTGCTTGGACCTTATGTTTTAATGCCGTACAATTCTCCGTGGAGTGTCCTTGAATTCCAAAATGGTAATCACAATGCGCATTTAGGTCATACCATTTCGGGAAAGGTGGTCGGAGTGGTTCTAAAAGGGTTCGAGCAAGGAGTCGATTTTCTATGAGTTGTGGCAACAATATAGTGTAAGGGACTAGAATAGGATCAAAATTTGGTTTTTCTAGGGTAGTTTTAGGTCCTCTTTGAACATTGCCAAAATTATTGGTTGAAGCTACCGGTTTTGGTAGTGGAACTTGTAGGAGAACATTGGTCTAAAACGTTGGTTGTGGGGTAGGTTGGTATACATATGGGTTTTGTGCGATGTTGCCTATGTTCGGATAGAAGGGTTGGTATGGGGGGTACGGGTAATATGGGTTAAAGTTGTGGGTATGTTGTCTGTCATGGGCCACTACTTGTACATCTCCTTCTTTTCTCTTGGGCATACTCCATTTCTTTGAGCTAGCAACCTCCTACCCTTCAATTTTTCCACTTTTGATAGCTCATTCTATTATTTCTCCAGATAAGACCAAATTCGTAAAGTTTTTCGCGGCGTTGCCGATCAAGCGTTCGTAAAATGGAGCTCAAAGTGTGTTTATGAACAACACAGTCATTTCTTTATCAGTGAGAGGTGGCTGAACTTGCACTATTGTATCTCTTCACCTTTGGGCATATTCCTTAAAGTTCTCACTTTGCTTCTTTTCCATAGTCTGTAATGACAATCGATTAAGGGCTAATTCATCCACATGCTTGTATTGGGCTATGAAGGCTCTTGCCAGATCTTTCCAAGTCTTAATACGATTTCGATCTAGCTGTACGTACCACCGAGCAACTGACCCAGTCAAGTTGTCTTGGAAAAAATGGATTAGTAGCTTGTCATCATGAGATTGTGCAACCATCTTTTAATAATACATAGTAATATGTGCCATGGGACACTTTATTCCGTCATATTTTTCAAATTTCGAAACTTTGAACTTGGTCGGGATCAGTACATCAAGCACCAAGCATAGTTCGGTTGCATCCATGGTACCAAACCTATCAACTCCTTTGATAGCATGTCTAAATCTGGGACGTGTATTGGTTCAGCAGGATTTATCCCAGAATATGACCCAAATTGCCCATGAGTCGGTTGATGGCCCATCTGGGGTGGTGAATTGTAATAAACAGATGGCATTGCTTAAGGGTGGACCCTTTGAGAGGTTTGGGCATGTGGCGGAGTGAACCCTGGGGGATAAGGTGGATCATCCCTTGGGTTTTCGGTGTCTTGTGCTGGTGGATTTTTTGGCGGAGCTGGCTCTTCAATCACTCTTTTTCCCTTACTTAAGCTTGTCATCAATTCCATCATCTTTGCTAACTGTTCTCTCATATCTTCTTGAGCTCTTTCCATTCTATCCATTCGCTCACTTTGTTCTTCTTCCATGATCCTTGCTCGCCAACGCGTATTATGAACACGTTGGTCATTTGGCTTAGGTGGTCGAGCTATTTTTGGAACCTTATTGTAATCATAAACGTGAATTAGATGCATGCATGAATGAAATGAAAAAATGAATCCCTTATCTTTATTTATAGGTAAAAATACTTATTGTCATGAAATGAGGATTTATGCACGTATAAATGAATGATCATGTACTAAAAGTATCTGTCACATAACACCCCTCAACAAAGTAATTCAGTTCATAAGCTATTGTTTCTTGTTGCAATTCAGGAGTCATCTTTTACAGCTACTCCATCAATGGTTGTCAGATGACATACTTTTCCTATATGCAAAATTATGATGCAAACATGCATATGCAAAAAGTTCAAGTTAGTACAGTAAACAGGAATTCCAAAAGTTATTCTGATTAAAAGAGATGAATAAAAATAATTAATGATATGATACCTTTATTACTTTGCGGAGAAGAATTTATAACAAAAGGATTATGAAAATTCCTTCATGTGTACCTAGTCAAAAGGTATATTCTCACGGGTGAAGCTTTACCTAAGCAAAGGCGACTCTTGGTATTCTACATGCTGAGTTTAGGTTGAAAATGGAGCTAAAGGTTCCCAAATCGCTCTTCACTGTCGCCCACACGAACTAGTAAGGCACCCCGGTCCTCACCCATTATAGGTTTCAAACGGACTGGGTTCGATCTGAGTGGGAGTCTTCACTAGCCCATGCGGAGGTTATCACCTCACGAGAGCGTAGCTACTTAACTCCCTCCTAATTAAGGACAAAGCTCGGGTGGAAGGCTTATGCATGAATGCAAGATGTGTAGTGTGTGAGAAGGAATATACTAACCTTGGACCAATAATTTCACACTCCCTTTATCCTAATTTCCCACAATTATTAAAAATAATGAAGTAATAATAGTAAAATAAATGAATGCATTAAACAACAATATGCAAAATTGATGCTAGGGAAAACAACAAATTATTTAAGGCTTAAGATAACTTATGATTAATTAATGGCTTGACTCTCGATTTTTCCAGTGGAGTCGCCATCTGTCGTAACGTGCGCGTCCAAGAACCTGTCCGCCAGACGTCGGCGAAAATAATATTATTTGGGAGTCGCCACCAATCTTTTTTATCTAGGTGTGATTGGTCACCTATTAGCCCGATTCTAATCGACGAAGTCCTAAATTAATTTTAGGTCCGTCGAAAGAACGAGAACTGATCTACATTTTTTAGAGATGGGTTCGAGAGTGCGGTTACGCATGAAGAAGGGTTAGCACCTCCATGGCGCCCGTTCCACGAACGGTACCATTTAATCTTAAATTATCCTATTATAGCCTACTTTTGATTTAATCCCTACTTATTAACTAAATTTTTATTAAACTGACTGAGTTTTTTATTCGGTTTTACGTATGCACATGATGCAAGCGTAAAATGATGTCATGACTTGTTTATTTTAAATAATGGGGTCGGTAATCTTTTATTGGAAAATCATTCGAAGACCATCCCAACGCTTTGGTGAAGTTTCAAAATTTTTCTCACCTAGAGATATCCTCGGAAGAACTCGTCTCTACAAGCTCTTCGGGGAAATCCTATCATCGGAACTCCCGTACCATTTGCAAGATAAATGTGGCATGCTATGACAAGATAAAGTGATGATGTCTACATGCACGCATTTATTGACTTAAGCGGTTCATAATTCATCCAATTATGTGTTTAATAATTTATCACCTCATTTATATATTTATTTTGTCATTTTTTTTCACCGATTATTTATTTATTTATTATTATTTTTTGTTTTTTTTTTATTTTNGTATATTGACTAATTAGTTGTTAATATGTGGTTTTTGACTAATTACTATATTAATAACTATATTATATAGTATACTTGCTATACTATATACTGATTATTGACTAATTAGCGTATTCATAAGTATAGTATGTATAGCACTCGAGCATTTGGCTCATTAGTTGGTGCATGATTTCCTTTATTAAAGAGTAGGGTTTAAATCCCCCTTCCCCCAATTCCTCCCAAAAAAAAGTATAGTATGTATAGTGTATTAATATATTACTATTTATAGTTAATATATACTTATATAATATATAAGTATACTAAGAAGTCATAAAATATATATACTATATAATAGTAAATTATTATTGACTAATTAGTATATTAATAAGTATACTATATAATATATATATATAATATTGTTAGATATTACAAGTATCTAAATATGAATATTGATCCCAATTATATATATATATATTTACTATTACAACCATTATCATCTTTTTAGTATTTTTTTTATATTTTTTTCGGATATTTGTTTATATATATTTTTTATCAAATATTTACCCATATTTTCATTTACCACTTTATATTTTGTTGTTATTTTTCAACTTTAAAATATCACATAATCTCTACATAATAAATTTTTTATCTTAATTAAATTATCCTTATGCTCCTAATAATATGTCTTTAACATAAATAATTGAGCTACCACAATGAATAAAAATAAAAAAATATTAAAGTAAAAAGGCATGCAAGTTAGATCTTACCTTGTGTAGATTTAGATTAGCTAAAAAAGGACAAAAATATGTGGGCCAAGGCAAGCCACCAAAGGTACAACAACATGCACGCTTGATGTATTAAAATTTCTGCAAAAAATGCCATCAAGAGCCCCCTACCTTCTTTCTCCTTTTTCTTTTTTCTTTTTTTTTCTTTCTTTCTCTCTCTTTTTTCCTTCTCCCTTTCTTTTCTCTCTCCCTGCCGGCTTCTTCTTTCTTTTTCTTTTTTCTTTTTTTTTCTTCTCTTTCTCTCTTTTCCTTTCTCTCTCCTCGCTGGCTTCTTCTTTCTTTTTCCTCTTTCTTTCTTTCTCTTTCTCTTTTTCTCCTTTCTCCCTGCTGGCGTCGCACCCTTCTCCTCTTCTCTCTTCTCTCTAAAGCCACCTTTTCGTCGGCCAGATCTCCAACGTTGCCAGATCTGGTGCGCGGCACTGCTTTCACCCTTTCTTCTCTCTAAAGCCACCTTTTCATCGGCCAAATCTCCAATGTCTCCGAATCTGGTGCGCAGCACTGCTTTCACCCTTTTTTCTCCCTCCTTTAAGCAGGCGACTTAAATTCCCATTTTTTTGGATCTAATTTTTTTGAAGATTGGGTTTTTTTGGTTTTTCTGTTCTTTTTTTTTTTTTTACTTTTGGGTTGAGGATTTGTGGTTGTTTTGTTTTTTTTTGGGTCTGATTTTGTGGTTTTTTCCTGTGATTTGAATCTGGTTTTTTTTAGATTGGCTCTTTATTTTTTGAATCATTTTTTTTTTTGGCTTTTTGGTTTTTGGTTCTTGCTCTCTGATTTTGGCTTCCTCCTTTTCGTTTTGCAGGTTCCATATTTAAAAGCTGGGTTGTCCAAAAATTTGGACAACCCGGCAATGGGGTTTGGGCACCAAGGAGTTGGTAGCCAGAGCCCCATCATTCATGGTGGTTGGGGGAAGGGATGGCTGGGCATACGCCCAGCCATTCTTATTTTTTTTATTATTATTATATATAATATTTTGTTTTATTATATTTTTTATTTTTTTGAGGTGTCTACACTCCTTTCTTGACATATAGTGCTAACCTCCTTCTCCATAGCCGTGTTCACACCACTTTCTCTGTTACCTGGCAAACTAACAATTTCCATGTGAGAGAAGTGCAGCCTAGCCTTTCTTCACAACTATTGGGTTTATTGAAACCATATGTGCCTATGTCAATTTCAAGTGCCAGCACGGGCATATGAATAGAATTAGACCTTAGTTCACTTAAGTTTTCAAGTTGTAGCCTTTCATTTAGACCTTTATCCACACTTTAAGATGTGTAAGGCCTAGCCTATTCTAGGCCATCTTCATTATTTATTTGGCTCAAGTCCTTACGCATCATACTTAGCCTATTTCCCATATGTAATGCTAGAAGGTTACACACTTCTTTATTTGTGGTAGTGAAATTTTTGCTAATTGTTAATGTGCTTTTGTGCATTCCAATCCGAGGCTCACTGTAGGCTATTTTGTCACAACTGCACAGTACACTAATCGAGCCGTATTAAAAATTCAAATTATGCAGCGGAAAAGACATACTTGTCGTTAAGTCTTTGGGTTGTAGACCATTTTTCACAATCCTACCTTGGACAATTGAGCCTTTAGCTTTCCTGGAGTTACTAGTTGATACTGCTGCCATGTAGATTTATTCTTTGTGTTTGTTTTCAACTTTAAGTCTTAGCACCATCTTGTACCCATTTATGACTAATTCCTTATACACTAAGATGTCCAATTTTTCCTTGTTCATGATAAGAACACTTGCCAAGTTTAAGATTTCCAATCAGCTAACATCACTGCTCATTTTGATAACTGTCTCTCACAAGCTTCTAATATTCTTGAAGGTACATTCATAATGTAGATATGGTGGAAGGTTTTTAATCTGAACCTATATTGGCTTACTGCAAAGCTCTTCCATAAGAGAATACAGTGTTATGATGATGAACCAAAGAAAAAGCACATCTGGGTAGTCATTTGAAATGATTTTCATCTCTCCTTCATCATTGAATGTAATGAGAACTTTGAGCACACCAAGAGATTGAATGGACACTAGTAAGCCTTTTTGGAAAAGCTTAGCTTGAATGAGTTCAAGGGGAAAAGGTTCCCACATTATCGCTATGGCGCTCTTTTGGACCCGTTAAACGTCCTTATTAGGTATATCAATATGGAGTTCAACTAATTATTTCGACTGCATAGTGTTTTGACGGGAAAACCCAACCATGCATCATAATACAAATAACAAAAATAAAACCAAAAGTACAAATACAGCAGAATAATAATTAAAATTGGCCTTTCCACCCAAAGTCACTTTCATGGTTTTTGGATGATATGTAGTGCAACAAAACACACATGTGATCTGGTCATTACCTTGGGTACAAAGGAAAGCTTGATTCCTTGTACAAACTCCACCAAATTAGCCTTTCCAAGAGACTTCACACCAAGCTTGTTTGTTGCAAACCAATGCTGTCTAAGAAATTCTTGTGCAACCTTTAACGAAGGTCTACATGGTGAGTGGAGAAATCCTTAGGAGAGGGTGGGATTGCCAAGCCTTCAATGTACTAGCAAGAATATGTTCTAAAACACCCTTCCTTTCATTTCACCCTAAAGATCAAGAGAAAAATTGATTTTCTCTTCACAAACTCACAAGGGGTTGTTACATTACTCACTTGTATTGAGTGGGGGCTAAGTTACTTGGATGACTAGCTTAAGCAAGGTATATATACCATGGACCAATTTCAGCCCTAATTACTTTTCCATGTAATTGCTAATTGGTCCTTGCATTTACTTAAAAAACCTTTTAATTAAGTTCAATAAAAGTTCATAACCTATAGTTTTGATTAAGTCCAACTTAATCATCTCTCCTAATTTAATCTTAATATTCACCTTTTATGTGTGACCCATTAAGCTTCCAACATGTTGGCAATGACCTTAAAATGTAATCCATAAATTAAATTTAGGATTAGAAAAATTCAAACTTATTTTGAAATTATCGTTGATCACATCAATCATTTTATGATCATAGACCATGAGCAGGATCTAGCAATCCATCATGGCCACCCAAATGTTAGAAGAGTCAAGATGGTTTGACTTAACCTTTTAATGATCAGTCTTTTAGTGCAATTCAATCATTTCATCATGTATCTCAAAAAGCTTAAAAGCATGGTGTAATGTCAATTCCTAAACTTTCCATTTCAATCATAACATTGAGTAGCTATCATGGATTATAGGAAACTCATTTCCTAAAATCCATTGTGCTCTGGCCAGAGTCTTCACAAAAGCTAACTCAAGGCATGAACAATCGAGATACATCTACTTAATCACTCAGAGTGATGAATCTTATCTTGACAGTCATTTACTTTCACGTGTTTCATGCTATACCCAACGTTAATCCTTTTGAGGCATCCTTGGTTAGGACCCAAAGAGATGAAGTCAAAGCATAGCACTCCACATATAAGACAACTTGGTGTCTCAAGTTTTAGGATTACTTGCACAATTATCACATGAGGATATGCTCCATTGACACTAGAGTGAAAATCCAAATGGAATCCTCATATCAAGTTGCCTTTATGTGCTTTGTGCTATACCCAATGTTAATCCTTTTTAAACATCCTTGGTTAAGATTCAGAGAGATGAATTCAAAACATAGCACTCCACACATGAGACAACCTATTGTCTCAAGTCTAAAGATCACTTGCATGACTATCACATGAGGATAAATACTTATATTCTTGTTTCAAGTATCCTTATACTTCAACCTATGAGATCGGTTGCTTACTTCTGAAGTAAGAAACATAGAATGTACTAGTCTTTAAGCATCATTGATGTATGATCTCAATGATACATTGTCTAGAAACAATTTAGAGATTATGCTTTGGTGCATAGGCATCTTATAATTATAACACTTTACAATTCCTTTGTAAGACATGTTAATCTCATAGACTTCATCCAATAGACTTATAAACATAATCATATTGATGAAAGAAAATTTCTAATCATTCGACATGAATGATATGAATGCATTATTTGATTTAAGCCTTAATTAATCCAATTGGCTACAAAGCTCATTCTAATAGGTTTGTTAGAGAGCTGTGATTGGACACACTTGGTGGCGTTAACATCATAAAGGACTTCCTTATAGCTCCTCTTGAATTTCTCTGGTTTACTTAGTCTACCAATTTTCTGTTTCTTCTCAACCTTAATGGAGATGGCTCTATTAACAATGATTGGCTGACCTTCTAAGACTTTTCCATTACCTAAATCGATAGCTCTCTTCATTTCATCAACATGGCAAAGCCTAACAAAGGCATAAATAGATCCCTTAGAAAGTTTTACTGAGCTATTGCAATATTGTTATAGATCGAGCAAAGGTTTCCAATGTAGACTGAGAAAAAACCACTTTTCCAATGGTTGAAAGAATCCTTGATGGAATCATGATCATCAGGTTGTACCGTTAATGGTCTGCGCATTTCAACTCCCTTTTTCTATCGCCTCATCTTGTTAATTAAATAATTTTTCACAATGTGGCTCTAACAATTCATCATGGAGATGAATTGTTTTATCATGCATCCAACTTCAACTGATTTCTATTGAAAAGAAACGAACACTTAGCAATACAAATGATTGGCAATCAAGGGCGATAAAGTTAAGAAAGAAATTATTTAGGACCGTTTGGTTCAAGATTTTAAAATATTATCATGATAATTGGACTTTAGAGCATGGTTTCATATATGCCTACGCATTTGGAGACAATTCATTATTCCTTAGTGTATTTGATTATAATGTTTAATTCAATGGTAATATTTTTGGAAATAACCATGGTAATATTAAAAATTTTGTAAAATACCCTTAAACTTAAATTCTGTTTTTTTTTATTTTTAAAAGATAAAAAATAATTTTCTTAAAATTTTTTCAAAAAATTTTAAATATTAAATTAAATCAAAATCTTTAATTTTTTTTAATTTTTTAAATTAAAAGTTGTTTTTTAATTTTAAAGTTTTAATTGAATTAAATTTATATTTTTACCTAAGTTATATATTTATTTTTTTAATTTTGTTAACTTTATATTTATATTTTTATTTTTAAAAAAATTAAAAAAATTTTAAACAAAATAAGATTATGTCACTTATCAAGATAAAGTTATCCTTACAATGTTGAAAGATGTGTAAAATTTTTTGAAAAAAATTTAGGATAAAAGGCAAAACAATCCAAAAATTTGGACTGAGATTATTGCAACTCAATACTCTTAGATATATGTCACGGGCCGAAACTTAAACCCAACCTCGTGCGGCGTTAAACTTTGAAAATAGAGGTTAAGTAAGCTCATAAATTAATATGTTACTAACCCAAAAAAGATGCTTGATAGATGGTGAAAGACCCATGTTTATATACTCAAAACCCATCCTATCTCTTACTGATGTGAGATCCGTGACATTCTACTCTATCCAATTTTACAATGCACTCATTGCACTGGCTCTTTACTCGTAGAGAAAGGGGACTCTCATAGGGACCCCACATTAGTGAAGACTAAGGTATACTCTGATACTAAATGTCACGAGTCGAAACTTAAGCCCAACCTTTTTACTCATAAAGGAGAATGATTACACTAGTCCGGGTCTACCTCAACTCTTGTATCTCTCATAGGGACTCCACATTAGTGAAGATTTAGTCTACTCTGATACTGTAAGCACATTCCCGAATGGATTTTCGTGTGTTTGTGTAAAGTCTTTTACTAAAATATCATGACATGCTTATGAGTTTATGCCAACACAAATTTCAAATTAGTACTAGAACTCCATATGTTTACTTTTTATCTCTTTCTCCACTAATGTAGACTAACACCAAGCTAGGGATTAATAGGACTTTAATAAGCTTGTAATGTATGGCTAGGGTCAAGGTATGATAAAAGATATTAATGTAGCTTAAATCATTCTAAGCACATAATTATTCTAGGACCTATATATAGAGGTTTATTTTCCTTCACCTAGAACACCTTTTCTTTTTTTTTTTAACACTTTTTTTTTTCATAATTTCACAATTTCACACCTTCAAACTTAATTTCTTTGTATTGTAGGTAGTGGGGTGATTTTTTATATCTTGAACTTCTTTTATTTTTTCACATTAACATCACCTTTCCATCTTTTTCAACATTTAGCTCAATTTATATTTCCTAAAACAATATACATGCTTAGGACTGAGGGTTGTAAAATTGAAAATTTTATTTTAAGGCTAGGCTCAATTATTATGTAGTTAAACAAAGAAAAGAGAAATTAGGCTCAAAAGGGGTATGCTAGGGATAAAAATTTAACAAGGTTCACTTTTTAGGCTCAAACAGTCCAAAGATGGCCCAAATCATCTCCCTAACTAAGTATTGCCTAGGATTTCGCCTCAAGAGAAAATCAACCAAATTCTAGAATTCATGACATAATCTAAAATTGATATCAGTATAAACTTTCTCTAGATATTCATAATAATTCAAAGTAAAAGATATCGTGCTCAAAATTATGGAAATCATATCCTAACAATGATACTTAACAAAAAATTTAGCATGAATCCAAAAGAAAACCTTATTCACCAAAAGCTAAGAATTCAAGACAACTAGTTATTATTATTGGATAGAGAAATCATAGAAAAAAATTGGCACAACTTTACGCTAGATTCCTAAAATTCAAACAAAAAAATAAATTCATTTACCAACTAATCTTAAATTATTTATAAATCTAGATAAACATGCAAATAAAATTAAATCTAAAACTTCCACAAAATATTCACCATCAGAAAAATAAATTCACCCCCCCAAAACTTAAACTAAACATTGTCCTTAATATTAGAAAAAATAAAGGAAAGGTAAAGAGTACTCCCCTGATGATTGGATGAATCTAGAGAAACGTTAGTCCTCCTCCTCATTTTATTGTCATCTTCCTTATTCTTACCTATAGAAGAAATTTTTTTTACTACAAAATGAAAATAAATAAAGATTAATGTAGAGAAAAAAATTACTAAAAAGAAAATAAAGAAAAAGAGTCTTTTGGGTACTAGGCTACCCATTGTTGGCAGCCCATATATATATATATATATAAAAGGGAAGGGGGGGGGG
>NC_030858.1:9788907-9800836 GCF_000208745.1 Theobroma cacao | reverse complement strand
GGGGGGGGGGGGGGGGGAAGGGTTATGGGTAGTGGGTACTGGGTAGCCGTGGTAGCGGGCTGCCTATTCATGGTAGCCCATAGCAGGGGAACCGTGGCCTACCCCTTAGGGGCTTCACTACCCATGATGTTGATTAACCGCAGCCTTTATAGACCTTTTTTTTTTTAACGAAGCTATGGCTTCGAGCCTAGTGAGCCACGGCTAGCGTCATTTTATGTTCGGGAGGTCGCAGTTTACCATCTTTTTTGTTTGAAATTTTTTTACATGTACATGCAAAAATAAAAAAGAGTGTTAATAATTTAATAATAAAAATAACTTAAAAAGTAAAAGAAATTAAGTTAGAGTGCTTGGGTTGCCTCTCAAGAAACGCTTCTCTATAGTCACTAGCTTGACTATGGCACCCTCTTTTGCACTACTTTGTACGACTTGAGACTTTCTTTATTTATCTTGACTTCTCTGGTAAGCCCACTATAAATTTCGATAACATCATAATGATGAATCTTTACCACCTTAAAGGTGTTCCCCCAATATGGTCTAAGATTCCATGGCAAAAGATAGAGTTATGAATCAGAAAATACTACTCGTTGTCCAACCACAAAATCAAGATGATTGAAAAATAGTGGTGGTTTTTTCTCAAGAGTTCGCACCTACTCCATTGAAGGTGGTGGACTAGGTTTACCTTTACCTTCATTAACTAAATCCACTTTATAGCAACTATCTGTATAGGGATACTAAGTTGTTTGAACAAATTAAATATCACTTCCTCTTCTCCAACTCTGAAAGTTATTTTGCCATTCTTCACATCAATTATTGCTCCAACTATAGCTAAGAATGGTTTTCCCAAAATAAGAGGAATTTCAACATCATCTTCAATCTCGAGAACAATGAAGTCCACCGGAATATATAAATGCCCAACTTTAAGCAAAACATCCTCTATAATCCCAACTAGGTACCTGATTATTGTGTTAGCTAATTGCAAGGTAACTATAGTAGGTTGTATCTTTTGAAATCCAAGTTTTCTAGCAATAAATAAAGGCATTATTGAAACACTAGCACCAAAATCACACAAATCTTTAGAAATTTTAAAACTACTAATAGTGTAAGGAATAAAAAACTCCGTACATCCTTAAGCTTTGGTGGAAGCTTATTCTGGACTATAACACTACACTCCTCAATAAGTGCAATTGTCTCAAAATCTTTCAATTTTCTCTTTTTGGTCAGGATATCTTTCAAGAATTTAAAATAACTTGGCATTTGTTCTAAAGCTTCAGTAAAAAGAATATTAATGTGCAACTTTTTAAATACCTCAAGAAATCTCTGAAATTGTTTGTCAAGTTTTTACTTTTCCAAACGTTGAGGAAAAAGTTGTGGAGGTGTGAGAGTAGGTTTTAATTGTAGTTTTTCTTTCGAATTTTCAACAGATTTTTCAACCACAATTTCTTTTTCTACATCTTTTTCAATTTCTTTCTCATAAGATAGAATTAAAATCTCAAAATTTAAAGCTTTATTACTTACCTCTTTTCCATTGCGGAGAGTAATTGCCATACAATGTTCCTTACCTTCTCTTCTTGGGTTGGGTTCAGTATCACTTGGTAAAGTACCATGAGGTCTAGTATTTAAAACATTGGCAAGTTGGCCCACTTGTGTCTCAAGATTTCTAATTGAAGCTGCTTGATTTTGAATGGAGGCATTAGTCTTTATCATAAATGTATCAATCTTTGTCATGAACTGCATGAACATATCCTTCATTGAAGGCTTTTTCTCTAGCATAAGGGCTCTAGATGGAAATCCAAGAGGAAAGTTTGACTTAATCGTTGATGAAGACCCTTGGTTATTATTCCATGAAAAATCAGGATGATTCCTCCAACCAAGATTATAAGTGTTGGAATATGGATTGTTTTGTTGCCTATTTCTAACAAATTAACAAGACTCAGAATAGATGGGACAATTGTCATTGGAATGTCCTTCCCCACAAAATTCATATATCATAAAGGAGTTTTGAATAGCATTAACACTTAGTTTATCTATTTTCTTTGCAAAAGAAGCCAATTGTGTAGAAACAGTGTTCATCACATCTAATTCATGAATTCTAGCAATTTTTCTTGTACCCAATCTTTCAGATGGCCAATGATAGTTATTAGAAGCTATCTCTTTAAACAAATCATAATCCTTATCAATGGATTTAGTCATGAGTGCACCTCCAGGGCAACATCAATGGTAGTTCTAAAAAGTCCCAGCAAACCATTATAAAAAGTCTAAACTTGTAGCCACTTAGGTAATCCTTATACCTTTCCCAAGCCTCATATAGTGATTCAGACTCAAATGGAATGAAAGAAGTGATATCATTCAGCATCTTTACTGACTTTACAGGTGGGGAGAATTTTACTAAGAATTTTTGAGCCAAATCACCCCAAGTATTAATGGAACCAGCAGGAAGCGAATTTAACCAACTCTTTGCTTTATCTCTTAATGAAAAAGGGAAAAACCTCAATCTTATGGCATCATCAGTAACACCTTTAGCCTTGAATGTATTGCAGATTTCTAGAAAATTTACAATATGAGCATTCGGATCATCATTAGGCAAACCCCTAAACTGAACAGCAATCTGAATCATCTTGATGGCTTAATTTCAAAATTGTTGGCTTGAATAGGAAGTCTTTGGATACTATAGTGGAGATTTTGTACTTGTGGGATAGCATAATCCCGCAAAGGCTTGGTATATTCCTCTTGTTGATTAGCCATTATTTTACTTGGAGTAGAAACTTTCTTATTTTTCCTCCGAAGTCTTTGAAAAGTCTTTTCAATTTTTGGATCAAAAGGAACAATTTCCAAATTTTGGGCTCTTCGCATACAACGACCAAAAGTACTTAAAGAAATTAGAGCAAAGAAAAGTCTAAATTAAAACTAAGAATGCTTGGTATTAATATTAACAAGAAAGAACTAAAAATCAATTCCTCGGCAATGGCACCAAAAACTTGTTGTTCAATTTTTTACCCACGTAAGTATACGTATCGCAAAGATAATATAGAAATGAGTAGAGTATTGATCCCATAGAGACTTGAATTAATCCTGATTGTTAACTACTAAAATTAACACACCCTAATTTTATCTAAACAATTAAAATTAAAAAGAAAGATTGAAACTAATAAACTAATAATTAAAACTAATATATCAGCAAAACTATTTCTAGTGATTACTAGACCTAAGATTATGATATCCCTCAATACTTCATCTAAATATTGTCTCTCTCTCTTAACTCACTTTAATGGATTAAGTTTAAGTTGCTAACGTAGAGTCCTAAATTATTTACAAGTCTCTGTCGAGTTTCTCATAAAAATAGCTCTCCCAATTAATATACTATATGTCTATACAAATTAAATTGAAAAAAGATTCACTAAGTTTATGCTCTAATTTTGGCTACATATGGCTTATAGGTGTATGTCTACCCTATATGCAAATCAAACCACCTAATTAACTAAGTGCATTTGATCATACGCTATTCTATTCAAGATCTAGCTAAATCTCTTTCTTCAAGGTTTAACCTAGGTTTTCAATTCAATCTAATAGGTAGCCAGTCAACTAGAAGCATTAAGAACAAAATAAAATAAACAACTTAAATCCATCAAACATAAGTAAAAGAGAGATAAATAATTCAAATTACATATTGAGTTCAATCATAATTTTAGATTAATGAATTAGTTTCCCATCAAGTCACACATCATCATCAAATAAAATTTAAACATTAAAAACAAAACTAAGAGAATAAGAGAATAAAAAGATAGAAAAACTCAAGAATTGTATTCTTGATCTCCGAATCTCTTTGAAGTCTTCAAATTCTTTTCAGCTTCAATGACTTTATGGATTGACTCTCAACTGTCAATCTGGTGCTTTTTTCTTTTTAAAGTCCTCCGAAAGGTTGTTTTTATAGCTTTGAAGTTAAGCCAAGTTGGGTGAAGAAAGAAGTCAATTCTAACTGGGATTTTCTCATCAGACTATGTGGGTCGCAGCCTTGCCCAATTAATTAATAGAAATCGTAATTGTTGTAGAACTGCTACAGTGTGTCAACTTTAACATGATTTTTGACCACCTTCCAAGCAAAACTGGATAAAGTGATAAATATGAAAGTTGAACATTTTTCTCTTATCTTTCCAATGGTTCAAGAATGATCACATTTGGAGCTTTTTAGAAAAGTTATGGCGGAAATATTGAAACATATGCAGTGGAAGTATGCACTTCGAAATTGCTCTCCTTTTTCCACTAAAATTCTTCTTTCATCAAATACCTACAAAAGCACAAATAAATCAATAACAACCTATCTTAACCACATTAACACCAAATTAAGCATAAATTAACTAAGACTAGATTGACTCACCTAAATTAACTAATTTAAAATAATCAAATAAAACTTACTAATTTGTATGCATTATTACAAGAATTAAGCTAAATTACTATTAAATTAAGGCCAAATAACTCTTTATCATAGAGTTATTAGATACCAAATGTCACGGGCTGAAACCAAAGCCCAACCTTGTATAGTTTTAACTTCTGAAAATAAAGCTTAAGTAAGCTTATAAATTATGAACCCTTGTTCTCAACCAAAAAGATATATTTGATAGGTGGTGTGTTTTTATACGTAAAACCCATCTCATCTCTTACTGATGTGGGATCTGTGACATATATAGGCATTTTACTGTATTTTGCGATAATCTAACTTTTTCGATAAAATCAAATAACAGTTAAGATTATCGAATGAATTAATGTTTTTGAATTACTGTCAAATTTCTAAAATTATTTTTGAAACTCGACGAATCAAAATGACGCCTTAAATCTTTGTTATATAAGGAAATGGAAATTACTGAAATGAAACAAACATTGGGCGGCGGGACAAGATGCATGTATGTTGCGTGGGAAAGAGTGTGGACCCAACGACCCCAGCACAAGCTTTAATTGCTTTCTCCCTAACGGGTAACCGCTCAACATCAGGAGGAGCTTTATCTATCCCACTTGTATTTAACAATGTAATAAATTTCAGGCCTTTTTTTGACTCAATTTTATTATTTCTTTTAAAGAAAATTTGTCCAAAATTAACGATCACAGATGAAAAACCTTCCAACTCAAATTTTAAAATCATATTAACGTGGCATTGTTTGTTTGTGGAACAGATTATATGCTCTAGGAAGTTTTTATGACGATGATACTATTCGATCTGGGACGGTTATAACATTTAATGACGATGATTCATAATTCAAAGTTTTCTAAATTTAATAATATATAAGTTTTTGCCCCTTTTTTTTAAAGTTGCAATTTAAAGACGGCCATGATATCCTATATTCTGGTATGAAACGGATTTGGATAGTAAGTTTAGTATCCGTTTCGGATTCAATTAGATACCTTACTTATTAATTATTTACATTTAAATGGGTTCGAGAGTTAATGGATAGTTGGTAAGGAATTAAAGTTCGGATATGGATAGGAAATTTCAAAAATAATAGAGTAATTGTGCGGTTTAGATACCTTACTTATTAATTAGATTCTGATTATGGTACTCAAAATTACGAGTACCCTACCCATCAACGATCTTATTGCAATTGACAAGTTGAATCCTGTATTAAAATCAAGGACGGCAGCACGCCTAAACGGGAAAATTATTATGGTAGACAGCCTCCAACCCTCCACACCCCCACATGCTCAAATCATCCTAACTTCCAACCGAAAAAATAACTTAGGAGAAGTTAGGAATTAAAGTTATAACAACATGTGGCTGCAAGGGTGCCGTCATGTTGGAGGATGGTCGAAGTCGTTGTATGCTTTGATAGCGATGCATACTGCTAGGCCTAGGCGTGATGATCAGTACGAAATTGGGTGTTGTCCTCGTATACAACGGTACTTGATAGTTGATAATCGATCACAGTAATCTTTGTTTCTCTGTTGCATTCATGTCAAAATCTATTAGTTCTAGCTGTGAAATTTTTTAAAAATTTTGCATGTGGAAGGTGTAGAAATTATTGTGCAACACTCCTGCCCCGGTCAATTATTGTTTCAGCTAACCTTGAATTGTCGAAACTTTTTCAGATGAATCATCTCTCCTTATTTTCAATAAGGACTTAGGTATTACATTATCATGTATATATTTCTCTTTGTTATTTTTGACATTGGTCCATTTAATGGCTCTGTTGTTATTCAATGAAACTAAATAAATACTATTTTTCAAAATTAATATATGTATAATACAATTTTAGAAGATTATATATATATATATAATTAAAATGGTTGAAGTATTCCATAGGTCCTTATACTATGAAGCTTTCATCAATTTAGTCCCTTTACCTCAAAACTGGCCAATTTAATCTTTATATTCTAAGATTTTGTGCAATTGAGTCCCTCCTTCTAATGTGGTTCAAATAGACTATTAATGGTGTTGACATGTCACTCTCTGATGACGCGATGCTAACATGTTGACGTGGTAACGATGACGAGACATGCCCAAAAATATTTTTGAAAAATGTTTTTTCATGTCAGTTTTTGGTATCACGTCATAAAGATTAAATTGAACAAAATTATAGAGTACAAAGATTAAATTAAGTAAAATTATAGAGTATATGGACTAAATTGAACAAAGATCTATCATATAGTATAGGAACCAAATTGAGTACTTTTACCAGTTTTGTTTAGCATTATGTTTGTACTAAAAATCTGCTTTTTACACATCAGAGGTTATTCTTTAGTAATTAAAAACCATTAACTTTCCATTTTAAAAAAATACAAACTAATTACACGACTTTTTTTTGAAACACTAATAAATATTCTCATTTCATTTGAGTAATCCAAGTACAGTCAATCAAAAAAACCCAGGTTAACAAAAAGACCTTGTGATTCAACAAAAGCCATTAGAATATCCAAAAAAATAGAATATAAATCACCCAAGCTTGAACAAAAATTAAGTAGAAGTATAGCCCCTGTACAATATCCACCCTTTACAAAAGAAAGCCACCTAGATATAGACAATATAAATAAAAATATAGCAAAAAAGATTTCTACTTCAACAAACTCAACCATGACAGCAAACTAGCACCCGAGCATTTAGCTCATTGGTTGGTGCATGATCCCCCTGCTTATAGAGTAGGATTCGAATCTCCCCTCTCCCAATTATAAAAAAAAAACCTTGACAGCAAACTAAGATTTCTAGATCATAAATAAAAGAAAACCAATGGTTGACCAATTGATATATAGATCCAAAACCCATAGACCCTAAACATTTATTTTGTCAAGGCTTTAGGGTTTAGAGTTTCGAGTTTAGTTTACAAAATAAAGGTTTGCGGTTTTTGGGTCTTGGGCTTGTATATCAATTGATCAATCATTGTTCTACTTTTATTTATGATATGGAAATCTTAGTTTGCTACCATGGTTGAGTTTGTTGGAGTAGTGGTATCCTTTGCTATGGGTTTTTTGCATTTCTTTCTGACGTTGGCGTAGCATGAGCCTCGGCTTGCCGACGGAGTGGCAAGGGGAGGCCTGGGATGGGGCAAGAGCATCATTTATCATGATTTTGTTTATATTGTGTATATTTATGTGGCTTTCTTTTGTAAAGGGTGGATATTGTACAGGGACTATTGATTTTTGTTTTGGCAAAGGTTACAAACCTTTTGAAAGGATTAGGTGATATACATTTTAATTTTTTGGTATCTTAGTGGCTATTGTAGAACCACAATATTTTTTGTCAACCTGAGGTTTTTGATTGGGTGTACTTGAATAACTCTAATAAAATGAGAATATTTTTCAGTGAATGAGAATATTTATTAGCTTTTTAAAAAAAAATAAGTAATGCAATTAGTTTGTACATTTTTTGTGCGAATGGAAAGTTAATGGTTTTTAATTACTAAAGAATAATCTCTTATGTGTAAAAGTACATTTTTGGAACAAATGTAATGCTAAACAAAAACTAGTAAACGTACCTAATTTAGTCCCTAGATGATAGATATTTATTCAATTTAATCCATGTACTTTATAATTTTATTGAATTCAGTCTATGTACTCTACATTTTTATTCAATTTAATCCTTTTGATGTGACACAAAAAAATGACGTGGAAAAAATTTTTCAAAATTTTTTTCCAAGCATGCCACATCATCATGTCAAGGCCACGTCATCACCACGTCAACATGGTTTGACATGTCAACGTCACGTCAACACCATTAGCAGTCAATTTGGATGACATTAGGGGGAAAGACTTGATTGCGCAATCTCAAAGTACAAGAACTTAATTGACCAGTTTTAGGATAGAATGACTAAGTTGATGACAACATCATATTATAGGGACTAATGGAGTACTTTGACTGATTAAAAATATTGACTTTTAGATGCTTAGATGTACTTTTGTCCTAAAGATATAGAAATTGATTGTATTATTTTTAAGGTAGAATACCTAAAAAAGCCCCTAAATTATTGTCGAAAATTCAAATAAGCCTTTATTCTTTTATTACTTTTAATCAAGCCATTTTCCTTTTATTTTAAGTTAAATAGGCTTTTATGACTAATAGTTAACTAATTGTCGTTAGCTAAACCATCACTTGTCATTTTATACCACTTGGTGTTGACATGACATGTTGATGTGTTATAGTGGATAGTAATGTGGCATGTTTATGTGGTATGAAAATATCACCACTTAACATTTTCACTCTCTATGTCAATGCCACGTCAATGTCACATTGGTATAAAATGACAAGTGGTGTTTCAACTAATGGTCGAGATCACAATTATTAAAGAAGTTTTTCTTCTTTTTACTGCTTTTACCTGAGCATGTCCTCATGAGCTTATTGTGGAATTGGACTCTTCTAATGCAGTGAAATGGTGTAAAAAATTTTCCTTTTCTCCATGGCATAGAAGAAGTACTTTAAACTTTATCCATAGCATGAAACACAGAATTCTAGAATGGTTTATTGTGCACATTCCGAGATTAGCTAATCAGCTTGTTGATCATTTAGCCAAGGAAGGAGCTGATCATTTAGTTAATCTTCTTCAACCCATCAACTAAGTGATGTTCTCCGTCAGGCTTCTATTTTGGACTTCTGTGTTGAGATTGTTTAGATTTCCTTACTATTGGATTTTTGCTGTTTGTGCTTTGTTTTTTTTTAATAGCAAGAAGATATTTCGTTAATTGGAGGGAATTTTTTCACCTCTTTCAATCATGGAACAAGACTTAGGGCACTAAAGAGGTTTGGTTGTGTCATGACCCAAACCCAGGGGCCATGAACGATGCAAGAGTCACGATGGGAGTAACTCTTTTAACCCAAGTAAGCCTCAAAACAGATAAGCAATTCACTCAAATTCACATCATGGAGCTCATTACCATGAAATCTTATACGAGCATGTATAATTATATTTATATCAAACATCAAAATATCAGTTTGGACAATTTCATGCTCAAAGTGCAAAGCATAACAAACACAAAGTTCATATTATAAGCCACCATAGGCCATTTAAAGTGTAAGCCATTCCATGGCAATTCTAAAAGTATAACATTTCTTACAAAAATGTAAATAGAGTTTAAATCCATGAGAGACTAACATAATAGACAAACCAGTAGAGTACAACTCAAAACAAAGTGGCTAACACTTACTAGATGCCTTATCAATCACTTACCAAATTGACAATAAAAGTAGCTCTTTCCAAAGGACAGCTAGCCAAGCAATCTACTGATCTGAAACAACAAACTCATCTTACATGTGCAAGTTATAAAATAATTTCGTGAACAGATACGGGGAAATGGAACAAGCTACATGGGAGAGTGTTTATCAAAGATACTTTCAAAATAATGCAAATAATCTATTTCCAAACAATATCGAAGTCCGCATTTCAAGCATATCAAATATCCAAAGAGTTCAAGAGCTTAATTTTTGAGCAATATCAAATATCCAAAGTTACATTTACATGACAAGCACAATCAATCATTCAAGAATCTCAAATCTTTGTCTCAAAAAATGCAAATTTGTTTTGGAATATTTAAATAAAGTTTCGTTAAAACCCCATTCATAAACCTTTGAAATGAAATTACTTATTTATAAAACGTTCAAGAATTACAATGGAAACGAATATTTAAAATCAATTTAAAAAGAAAACATTTGAATAGATTTCGAAGAGTACAAAAGTTTAGTTCTAAAACAAATTCATTACATTTAGAAAATCCTTTGAAGACTATTAAATTCACAAATAAACATAATCTGTTCTTAATCAAATAAATCAAGTCTAAACACCAAAGTTGAAACAAATATCAAAGGTCTAAACACCAAAGCCAAAACAAATATCAAAAGACCAAACTAAATATGTCAAATATAACTTTAAATAGATTGTGGAGTGCTAGATAGAATGGACAATCAAAACAAAGTGTGCCATAACACCAAAATGGTCTAGAACATAGTCATTTACCGTAGATCAAAGGGGGACATGATCGTATCAACTATCGAACAAAGAAAAAACAAAACTAAGCATTGTGCACAATGGCTAACAGCTATTATTGCTAGCTACAGGTCCATAACTTAAGTAGGCTCCACTAAAACATTTTTCATTATGAGTTTCCAAATATTCAAATGTTCATTACCAAATGAAGGGGTGGATTCATTCACTCACCATCCAAGTTCAAGAAGGTCAAAACAAAACTAAATCATAGTATCCAAAGTCCATTTTCAAACAAAGGATGAATATAATCATCAACAAAATCAAAGATTGAAAGAAAACCAAAGATCGAAGCAAAACTAAATCAAAGTCATCAATTATATCAATATCTCAAAGACAAATTGGCCCAATGCTATGATTTATGAAAAACTAATCATCTTTCATCCCAAATTTCTAAATCATCAATCATCCAACTAATTAAAGACAAATATCAATTTTGAGGTATCAAACATTTGCAAAGCCTATTCCTTGTGATCAAAACTAAGTACATAATAAACATATTTACAAAATATACTTAGCTTTCATCAAACAAACTTGAAACCGTCATTCACATTGCAAAATTTATCGAAATAAGTTTTAATGCGAGGTTGTAGAATAGGTATGCTTTATTATATCAAAATAATTAACATGTCATATCTACCCACCTCGCTGAAGTGTGCGTTTCCTCGTAGTACCTTTCGTCGAAAGCTCGACTTCTTCAAAACTGAAAGTACTTCAATAGCACCTAGAATGGTGTTTAATCATTAACATCTTTAAGGACCCATAATTATTTCATAGTTCAATAAATACCTATTTCTAACTCTATACAACCCATGCTTAAATCCAAAGATTTTATCTAATAGTTGTTCTAAAACTTATATGTATCAAATATACAACTTAACTTACACCTTTTCTAACCTTGTTGAGCTCTTACACAAGGGTTCTAACAAATCTTGAAACCCTAGGTAGAAAATTTGTGTCTAAAGAAAGAAATAAAATTTAGAACTTGAAAACCCTTTTCTTAAAAGAGATTTAAGATAGATTTAAGAATTAGATATCCTTACCTTTTGTTCTTGAAGTTCAAGATTTAATAATGGAGTTTGAAGGTCTTGAGAGCTAAGAAATTTGAGAGAAAATGAGTGGATGAACATTGAGGAATGAAAAAAAATGAAGGAGGCTCAGAATTTGAGGGTTTTATTTTTTTGCTGGTGCACTTTAGGGTCGACTATTTAAGGTAAGGGGTTGACTATGGCTAAGAATCTGCTCTAGGGTCGACTACTTTAAGGGGGGTAGTTGACCTTAGACCAAAAATTTGCCCTTGTTCAAAAAAATTCTTGAGGTCTTGTCACGACCCGGAACCTCCCTCAGGCCCATGACAATCGTCGTGACGTCCCGATTGACACTCATTATCCAGAATGCCAACCGAAACCCCACAAGGCTTACATATTAGTTTCTTTCCTTTTCTGTGAGCAATCATTGTTAAATATCGAGTTTTTAGAGAA
>NC_030858.1:9727748-9788807 GCF_000208745.1 Theobroma cacao | reverse complement strand
TTTTTTCCTCTCTTTTTGCATTTTTTATCACACGTTTAAACTTTGAGCGAAGGTAAATTTCTCTTCTCTTGTCTTGAAGATGAAAACATAGCTCATAGGAAATATTTAACATGTAAATAATGTTTTTATAAACATGATTCAATTATGATAAACATTCTCTATATTTGTTTGCTCATTTAATTTTATTTGCGTGCATGATAAAACTGTGATAACATTTTAAAATTATAGAGTCAATCGTGTTTCATATTGTACTAAAAAAATTAAATTAATTACCACCTATATATATATATATATTTAATTTTAAAATTATTAACAATGGAGAAAATAATATGTGAGTTATAATCAAATAAGGATTCATTAAACATTTAGTATTTGAGTTATAGTTAAATTTTTAATATGACATCTAAAACTTAAAAATTTGAAATTAAACACTCGATTCTATCCATCAATTTACCCACGAGATTAATATCATTAATCAAATGGATGACATGTTTAAAGATATCAAATAGAAAAGCAGAAGGAGCAAATACTATACCTTTCTTTACAATCAATCTTAATTTCTCTCCATCACATTTTTGCTTCATAAACAAGCCACGTTAATGGCAATCAGCACAAAGAGCGCAATTCATCCATCACCTCATCCAAGAATCGAAAGAGCACACTCCTGATAGATTTCTTTATTACCAAAGTGCTAAAAACAGCCCAGAATGTCGCAAAAAAACTGTTGAATTTCCAGTGATTTCAGATGGTGAAGAAGATGAAGAAGATTCTGGCGCCAGTCCACAACTAGTCGAATTAAAGGGGAAGATAGGAACGGTGTCGTTCTGCCCTGGTTTTAATGTGCTACTAAAGCACACTTGAGTTTGTCGTTTTACCTTTATGTTATAAATCTCACGTTGGCTTAAACGCCCCAGTTTATGTCGTTTTGGTTTTACTATGTAAAGGCTGAAAAGCCACGTGTTTGAGTCTGTTTTTTCTCCTTTCTTCTTAGCTGTTTGTTTAGCCATTGGAAAGCACAAAATTCCATGTTTGGAATCTTGTGCTCAGCTATTTTTTTTTTAAGTTATTTTTTCTTTCTTTTGAGATAATTCTTCATGGTTTCAGAGCTGTAAAATTGATTTTAAGGGTCTATTCTTTAGCTTGTTATTATCCATCATCTATTTCCTATTTGCTGTCTCTGTTTTGGATCATGGCTACAATTGGTTTTAGCACATCAGCTCCTCCAATATTTATTGAGAAAAATTATGTTTTCTAATCAATAAAGATGCAATCCTATCTCAAAGCCTTCAATCTTTGAAAGGTGGTGGAGACCGGGGCTGAACCAATGCAATGACATGCTAATGCAACCTTGGCTCAAATTAAGCAATTTGAAGAAGACAAGGCAAAAAGGTATAAGGCTTTCTCTTGCTTGCAATCTATAGTGTCTGATGAAATTTTTGATAAGACTATGCATCTAGACAATCCTAAAGAAGTTTAGGATAATTTAAAGGAAGAATTTTAGGGTAGTGATGGAACCAAAAAAATCCAAGCATTAAATTTGAACAAGCAGTTTAAGATGTTAACCATGGATGAGAGTGAGACGATTAAAGAATTTTATGAAAAAATTATGGGAGTACTTAACCAACTCAAGTTGCTGGGAAAAGAGATGTTTGAGGAAAGATTAGTGAGCAAGATGCTGGTAGGATTACCAAAGAAGTATGAGTCTAAAATCTTATCATTGGAGGACTTCAGGGATATTAGTCAGATGACCTTGAAGGAATTGGTGAATGCATTAAAAGGCTTAGAGTAGAAGAGAGCCTTTAGGTATAAAAGTCTTATTGTGAATGTCCTAGTTGTGAAAACAAAGAATGTGAAGCTTGGTAGTAGTAATTCTAGGAAGCATGAAGCTGACAAGGAGGATAAAGGGAAAAAGGTAGATGAAAAAAGACATGGAAAAAGTAAGAAGTCATTTCTACCATGCTTTCATTACAAAAAAAAAATCATATAGAGAAGTTTTACTAGTTTAGACCAAATGTCAAGTGCAGAAGATGTCACTAGCAAGGTCATGTGGAGAAAGTATGCAAAAGTAAAGGTAAAATGTTGAAGAGAAAGCTGTTGTTGTTGAAGAGCTTCAAGCAGATGAAGAAGTCCTATTTATGGTCAAGAAGATTGATCTTGAAGAGAGAAATACACTTGGTTTTTGGATAGTGGCTGTTCGAACCACCTAACTAGCTGCAAAGAAAATTTCATTAATTTTAATGAAAATTTTAAAACTCAAATGGAGATTGGAAATGGTGATATGTTAATAATCTGTGGAACTGATACAATGGGGGTGCAAACACCTAGCGGGACTAAATCAGTGGCAAATGTCTATTTCGCTCTTGATGTAAGTGAAAACTTACTAAGTGTAGGCCAACTGGTGGATGAGGGCTTTGAGTTAACTTTCAAAGACAAAGCTTGCATAATAAAGGATTTAGTTAAAGTAAAACTCTTCATAGTGGGAATGAGGAACAAATGATTTCCATTAAATTGGATGGATATAAAGCACACTGCTTATAATTGCATTTTATCTGATATTGAGATGTGGCGTAAGAGGTTTGGTCATGTGAACTATGGTTCACTCAAGCTAATGGCCTCTGGAAACTTAGTGGATGGGTTACCTTTAATGGTAAATATGAAGAAGATTTGTGAAATGTGTCAGTATGAGAAGTAGAGAAGAGTGTTTTTTCCAAAAACCAGTTCTTGGAGGGCAACAAAAGGACTACAACTGATACATACTGATCTTGGAAATCTTATGAAGACTCTATCACTGAATGATAGTAAGTACTACATACTTTTTATTAATGAGTATTCAAGGTTTTGCTAGGTATATTTCATGAAAATGAAGTCTGGTGCTTTAAGTGTATTTACAAAGTTTAAAGCTTTAGTTGAAAATCAAGTAAGGTTGACTGTAAAAAAAACTTAAAAATGATAATGGGACTAAGTATACAACTAAGGAGTTTGAAGACTATCTAAGTAAGTATGGTATTGCACATCAATTAAAAGTCTCTTACAGCTCACAACAAAATGGGGAGGAAGAAAGAAAGAGTAGAACCTTGACGAAGATGGCTAAGTGCTTGATGTTTGAGAAGAAGCAACCTAAGCCATTGTGGCCTAAGGCAGTTAACACTACTAAATATCTACTTAATTTGTCAGTTACTAGAGCCCTGATAGGTAAAACACCTTTTGAAGCTTGGTTTGACTTAAAACCATCTGTCAAACATCTAAAAGTGTTTGGATGTGTATGTTTTGCAAAGATTTTTTATGCAAAGAAAACCAATTTGAGTAGTAAGTCACTGTTAGCTATCCATCTTGGATACAATGAGGTTTCAAAAGGGTATAGACTTCTAGATGTTAAAACCATGAAGTTATTTATTGGCAGAGATGTTGTTTTTGATGAAGACAAGATGTGGAATTGGGAATTCAAGTTGGTTGAAAGGTTAAATAACCATGTAATTGAAGAAAATTATTTGCCATAGGAGGAATTTGAGTTGAATACAAATGATGTGGATGAGATACTTGTGAGGGGAACAAGGAGTTTGACAGACATATATGCTAGGTGTCATCTAGTAATCACTGAACCTGGTTCTTATGAAGAATCTACTACTAATGAGCATTAGAAACAAGCAATGGAAGCTAAAATGGTGATGATTAGAAAAAATAGAACCTAGTTGTTAGTTGATAAGCTTCAAGATCAAAATGGCATAGGTGTTAAATGGATTTTCAGAACCAAGTTGAATCCAGATGATTCTATTAACAAATATAAAGCTAGACTAGTTGTTAAAGGCTTTGCATAGGTATATGGTGTTGACTACATGGAGACATATGCCCTTGTGGCAAGACATGATACAATTAGATTACTAGCAACTCTATCTATATGAGAAGGTTGGTTCATATATCATCTTGACATAAAATCTACTTTTTTGAATGGTTACTTGAAAGAAGACATTTATGTGGAGCAATCAGAATAAAATGTTGATAAGGGTTCTGAAAACAAAGTTTGCAAACTAATGAAGGCTTTCTATGGTCTCAAACCAGCATCAAGGGCATGGTATGAAAGAATGGATGGTCATCTACTGAGTTAGGGATTCATCAAATTAGATACGAAATTTGATCAGAAATTGCAAAGCCAAAACAAGGCACAAAGAGTTTGATGATGCTAGAAGAAAATGAAGTGGAAATAATAAGGGTGATGGCTGATAGAAATGATGAGCAAAAGAGTACAATTCAGAGAGAGGGGATTCCTTCAATGATTTTGACAAGAGAGAGAGGGAAGCCAGGAAAGCTAGAGGTTGAGACAGATGATGATTGAAGATTGATTGATGACGAATGAGAGAAAGTGAAGCTTAGAAGAAGCACAAAAGGGTAGAACAAAAGCAAAAAATTCTTGTTAGAATTAAGGGAAAGGTAAGAAAGCTCAAATAGAGGAAGAGGTATCTTGAAGGAGAGGAAAGTAAAGAAGGGAAACAAGACTTTAACCCCAAAGATTAGGTCAAAGGACTAGTTGGAAGAAGAAAAGAAATTGGAGGACTTGGGGAAAGAGATGCAAGAATGAGACTCAACGTCAGATTCAGACATTAAAAAAAGTGAATGTTGTAATTAGACAAGAAGTAGATGAAATTTGGTAATTTACTGAGGTATTGGGGCTATCTTCCAAAGAAGACAAAAAGGAGGTTATTTAGAATATTGTTGAACTAGAAACAACAAATAAAGAGGCCAAGTACCAAAAGCCTCTTTGTAAACTCCAACAAGGATGGCTTAAGTTGGTTTTTGAGTTTTGTTGGTTTTGTCTGTTTGTGAATTGGTGGATGACCTGCTTTTCACTACCTTTGTAACTTTTTTTTTTTTTTTTGCTTGGGATGGCTTTTCTAGCTAGTTTTGGAATCCCTGAGTTTTATCTGATTGTGTTGACCCCTTTGCGTGTGTTGGCCCCTACATGATAATGTGACATGCCATGTGGCACCAACTTGATGACATGGCAATGCCATGTGGCCATAATATGATGATGTGGCATAGTAGATAAAAAAATTTTCATAAAAATTTTTTTGTGCCATGTCATAGGGACTAAATTGAAAAAAAATATTTAGTACATGGATTAATTGAATAAATTAAGATAAATTGAAAAAATTATTTGAAAAATATAAATATTTAAGTAGATGATAGATATACTTATTAATAAGTCAAATATTTAAGTGCAAAAGATTTATGGTGTTAAAAAAAATATATAAATATTTTTATACTTGATCATTTGATTTTAAAATATGTTCATTACTTTATCTTCTCTGCAAAAATTAAGTTTGAATTCCCTTTCTATAAAAAAAATTTAAAAAAATTATACTTAAAGTCAAATTTAGATGAATAACTTGCATTATGTTAAAATAAAATAATATAAAAAGACTAAATAAATTTTTTTTCTATTTATAAAAGTATAAAAATTTAAAATTTATTTGACTTAGTTTTTAACTTGAGCTTAACTCAAATAAGCAAAATAGGTTGATTTAATTACAACTTTAACAATTTACAAATATCCATTCTTCTATAATTATTTAACCTTTACCTAATTTACCTTTTATTTAAATTTACTCAAAGTTTCTTATAAAACGATTTTATTTAAGTTCAAATACTACAATCAAATTTTGCTNGAGAAGATAAATTAATGTACATATTTTATAATCAAATAATCGAGTATGAAAATATTTATATATAATTTTTTACACCATAAATCTTTTGTGCTTAAATATTTGACTTATTAATAAATATTTTCATACTCGATTATTTGACTTATTCCAAGAGAATGGATATTTGTAAATTGTAAAAGTTGTAACTAAATCAAACTATTTTGCTTATTTGAGTTCAGTTTAAGTTAAAACCTAAATCAAATTAATTTCAAATTTTTATGCTATTAAAAATAGAAAAAAATTATTTAATTTTTTATATTATTTTATTCGAATACAATGCAAGTTAGTCATCTAAATTTGACTTTAGATATAAAATTTTTTTCAATTTTTTTTTATAGAAAGAGAATTTAAATTTAATTTTTACGGAGAAGATAAATTAATGTATATATTTTAAAATCAAATAATCAAGTATGAAAATATATATACATATTTTTTAAAACAATAAATATTTTACACTTAAATATTTGGCTTATTAATAAGTGTATCTATCATCTACTTAAAAATTTGTATTTTTCAAATATTCTTTTCAATTTAATCCCTCAACATCTCAATTTTATTTAATTTAGTTGTTGTATTATATATTTTTGTACAATTTAGTTTCTATGACGTGGCGTAAAAATTTTTTTTGAAAATTTTTAAATCTGTCGCGTGGCACTACCATGTCATCAAGTTGGTGCCATGTGACATTTTACATCATCAAAATATGCCACGTTAGTGTTGATATCAGCGTTGAAGTCATCATTTTAACGGCAAAATTGGATGTCATTAATGAGAGAGACTAAATTGAAATAATTTTCAAAATTAAGGGAATAAATTGTTTCAATTTGGAGTTCAGGGACTAAATTGAACAAAATGCATGAATACATAGACTTGGTGGGTATTTTGACCATTTTATTTTTTAACATGGGTTGTCTTGTTTGGTTTTGATGTAGTTTCTTTGATCGAGATAGGCTTCTAGGATCAACGGTTCAAATGATTTTTTGGGGAGGGTTACTGAATCTCATTAATCAGTTTAGGGTATAATTTTGTTCTCGTGCTGCTTGGTAAAGTTTTTATGTAGCTAATCGACTTTTAGCAAATGTTCAGGGCATTAAAGTTCCAAGGATAGTCTTTTTAAACTCTAAGTTGAAGATCGAGAGTGGCATACTAGCGTTGAAATGATTAATAAAATTAAACGTTTTTCAAAAAAAAAAGTCAATCAAAACATAGTGCGTCTCCCAATTTTATTGGAAGCATTGGACACTTCGCTTATTTGACTAACAGTGTTGTTTAGTGTGCAAATTGATAAATAGAAGCAAATTAGTTCAAGTACTTAATTCCAAATTTTATTCTTTAAATAACAAATTGAGAATTTGATTATAATTTAAACACCAAATATTTAATTAACCCTTTAAACCATAGTGCAAATTATGGTATCAAACTAAAGCCATTGTTAAAGAACCAAATTTACTCTTAAATTTATAAATTTTACTTTTAAAACTTTAAAATTTTTTAATTTATTTATTAATAAAATGATAGTGCATGATTTATTAATGGTTAAAAGACCTATCAAGTCCCTGTACTGTTCAATTTTGTTCAATTTAGTCCTTATATTTAAAATCGAAGCAATTTAGTCTCTCAATTTTGAGAATTGACTCAATTTAGTCCCTCCCCTTAACGATATCCAATTTTATCGTTAAAGGATAGCGTCAGCGTTGATGTTAGTATTGACGTGTCACATTTTGATGACTTGGTATGCCACATGACACTGAGTGTGACATGGCAATGCCACGTTGCATTATAAGATGACGTGGTAGTGCTTACGTGGCACTGACATGCTGACATGTTAGTGCCACGTGTTAGATCAAAAAAATTTTGAAAAAAAAAAATTCTACCATGTCAGAGGGAATAAATTGAATAAAAAGATGTAGTACAAGGACTAAATTGAATAATATTGAGATATTGAGATATTAAATTAAAAAAATATTTAAAAAATACAAATATTTAAGTAGATTATTGATATACTTATTAATAAGTCAAATATTTAGGTGTAAAAGATTTATGGTGTTAAAAAATATATATAAATATTTCTTACTTGATTATTTGATTCTAGAATATGTAAATTAATTTATCTTTTTTAACAAATTTAAGTTTGAATTCTCCGTCTATGAAAAAAAATTTGAAAAACATTTCATACTTGAAGTCAAATTTTTATGAATAACTTGTATTACATTAAAATAAAATAATATAAAATGACTAAATAAATTCCTTTTTCTTCTATATATAATAGTATAAAAATTTAAAATTTATTTAACTTAGTTTTTAACTTAAACTAAAGTCAAATTAGCAAAATATACTGATTTAATTTTTTTCTTTTAAAAAAATGAAGAACGAAAATATAAAGTTAGCGATGATTATAAAATAACTCCTCGTTCTGACTTCCTTAATTTGTATATGACAAAATTCTTATTATAACCATAGAATCTAAGCTCCACCCTTTCAATTTTTTTATTCTTTTTTATGTTTTTATTTTATTTAATATTTCAAGTTATATTTTTTAATTTGAAATTTTTTATATTAAAGATTGCATTTATGGTTGATAAAGTTAAATATAGCTATAAATATTTGTACCATTTTATTTTATTAACAATTTTTTTGTAGATTCAAATTAATAATTTAAATTTAAATTTAGTAGAATTTGATTGTGGTATTTGAATTTAAATAAAATCATTTTATAAGAGATTTTGAGTAAATTTAAATAAAAGGTAAATTGGGTAAGAGTTGAATAATTTCAAAAGAATGTATATTTGTAAATTGTAAAAGTTGTAACTAAATCAATATTTTGAGTAAATTTAAATAAAAGTTAAATTGGGTAAGAGTTGGTGAGAAGCCATGGAAGGAATCTGTGGCACCCTAGAGTTAAAAGTTGGTGACACACCATGGTGGGAATCTGTGACAAGTCAACATTTAGAGTTGGTGAGACGCCATGGAGGGAATCTGTGACACACCGGAGTTAAGAGTTGGTGACATGCCATGGTGGGAATCTGTGACACGTCAGCATTTAGAGTTGGTGAGACACCATGGAGGGAATCTGTGACATGCCAAAATTAAGAGTTGGTGACACAGCATGGAGGGAATTTGTGACACACTAGCGTTCAGAGTTCATGAGACTCCATAGAGGGAATCTGTGACATGTCAGAGTTCAAAGTTGGTGACACACCATGGAGGAAAGCTGTGACATGCCAGAGTTCAGAGTTGGTGACATGCCATGGTCATAATTTAGAGTGTGTGACACGGCATTGCTTGAAAAGCTAACATGCCATGGTCATGGTTTAGAGTGTGTGACACGGTAGTGCTTGAACAGCAGACACGTCATGGTTTGAAATAGAGAGAGGAAAAAAATGGGCAGTTAACATGGTAATCGTTTGGACTTTCACTGAATTAATTCCCCTTTTTCAAAATAAATAAGAATATTACAAGGCCATTTTTCATTTTAAACAGTTATTTTTTAGAATTTCTAACGTCTGTGTGATTCATTTCTCATTCCCGTTGGTATTGAAGTGTTCGAGAAGGCTCTTTGCAAGCGTAACAGCATCACAGCACCAGCAACAATATCGGCCATGAGTGAAGAGGTCAGTGAGTCTCAAATTAAAACATTCATGTGTTCGTTAATTTTTTTGATTTTTTGTTGGGTTTGTTTGATATGTTCGTGTTTTTTGTTTTGTTTTGCAAATGTTTAGATTGTGTTTTCTTGCTGGTTTGATGGTTGTTGGGGTTAAGTCGTAGTGGTTTTAGGGGTTTTGGGTGATTACCGTGTGACGCCATTGTTATTATAGTTAGTTATTGGCGTGTCAGGTTTATATGATTCGATTTGATATGCATAGCGTGTGACAACATTTTACTTGATATGCATAGCGTGTGACAACATTTTAGTTGATATGCATGGCCTGTGATAGCATTTTACTTGATATGCATGGCGTGTCACAAGATTTAACTTGTTATGCATGGCGTGTCACAAGATTTAACTTGTTATGCATGGCGTGTCACAACATTTTACTTGATATGCATGGTGTGTCACAACATTTTACACAACATTTTACTTGTTATGCATGGCGTGTCACAACATTTTGCTTGCTATGCATGGCGTGTCACAACATTTATTCCTTATTTATGTCTTCAGTATACCTTTTGCACATGACAGCTTAACTCACTGGTGCATGTGTGCCAAGTTTTGCAAATCCAGTGCAGACAGTATGAGGATCTTGACAGTTTGCTGATCATGTCGAGGGAGAAGTGGGTGTTCAACGTCACAATTAACACCCACTGTAAGTGGTCGCAGTTGCATTACATCACAAAGACTCTCCAATAGAAGTGGGAGTACAATGCAGTTAAGCGTACGTGCTTCGAAATGCTCCTGAACGTCTATCCATAGGGGTACTTTTGTGTCGGTCTCTTGCACAGCATCATGATTCACCGGATCACTGAGAGCCAGTCCATGGACCACGAGCTATGGTTTGCCATTGGCAAGAGCAAGGCACGACTATCAAAGCAGGAGTTCTGCCTCATCATCGGGCTGAAGTTTGGTCCAATGCCCGATGTGTTCAGACTACCGTACGAGGTTATTGCGGAGGGAATTCATGACAGATACTGGAATGGGTAAAGAACGTTAAGTTGCAAGCTTTGCTTGATACGTTCCGCGAGGGTGACTTCTAGCGACCAGGAGACGTGACCAAGATGGCACTTGTCTTGATTGCAAATAACATTTTATTTGGTCAAGACTACCGTAGTCGGGTGACACCTTGGTTGCTGTCATTGGTGGAGGACATCGACACTTGGAATGTCTTCTCATGGGGCCACTATGTTTGGAAGCTAACCTTGGACTACCTTTTGAAAGGGTTTGAAGTTCTTGACTCAAGCGTGACAGAGGAAACTCAGTTGCCCTACAACATTTACGGATTCGCATGGGTGATACAAGTACTATCACGTAACATTTTTCAGTTTCCTTTAGAAAAAATAATTTATGGGTGCACTCATTTATGATTTACGGTCTGATAATGGTTACATTTGACTTGCAGTTCTAGGCAATGGAGGATATTTCGGCCCTCTAAAAATAGTTACCCCCTCTGGTTCAAAAGACAACGTCTACCCACGAATGTGCAGATGGGATTGCAATCAGAAGCCAAAAGACTTCTACAAGGCAATTTAGAAGTTAGAGTCATCTGACCATGTGAGTGAAAAACTGTTAATTTTTGCTTTATGTTTGTATAATAATTTTCCTTATTCGATAATAACAAGATTTTATTTGTTTATTTGTAGTTGTAGGCATTGGAGACATTGAAACCCACTGCGGATGAGGCCCTCTAGGAGTATTTTGTGTACCTTGATGTCCCGTTATTAGAGGGCCACGAGTACGTGCCAATAGGGCACATGGAGGATCGGTCAGATTGGGGCTTAGGTGCGAGGCAAAAAAGGAAAAGCTTGAAGGAGAAAAGAGTTTTTGGTGGCACGAAACGGATGCGTATCACTGCTGCTTTAGTTGATGAGCTGTCAAGCCCTAAGTTGATGGACGAAGAGGATGACCATAGTCAAGGCAGTGAACAGCCAGTAAGGATAATTCTAACAGTTTTGTGTTCTCCAATTTCATCTGTGATTATCGAATAACATTTCTGTGTTTTCAATTGGACCATGTGCTAGGAATTTCAGAACCACCCACGGATCTTCCTCAGACGCACAGTGGAAACGACCCGTCGGTAAGATCTGTTCTAATGATTTGTGTTATACATTCCCACATATGCTTATCGAGTAACACAGTAATTTCTGTTATTACAGTTTACAAAAACGACGACAAGTCCTCAAGCACCAATCGGTCTGGCTCCACCGCATACAGCTAATGAGCCGCTAATAAAGATATTAAAGTTGTAACAGTTAATGTTCAACAATTCCATACATGATTATTGAATAACACAGTTATATATGTAATTACAGTTAACGAAAGTAATGATAGGTCCTTAAGCACCGATCGGTCCAGCTCCACCACAAACTACTAACAAGTCACCAGTAAGGATATTAAAGTTGTAACGGTTAATGTTCAACAATTCCATACATGATTATTGAAACAGTTATATATGTAATTGCAGTTTACAAAAGCGACGACAAGTTCTTAAGCACTGATCGATTTGGCTCCACCGCAGACTGCTAACGAGCCGTCAGTTAGGATATTAAAGTTGTAACAGTTAATGTTCAACAATTTCATATATGATTATTGAATAACACAGTTATATATGTTATTGCAGTTGACCTAATTGAGAACAGTCAATGATAGAGCAGTCACTACCCATTAGCTCCGACGGATCATGCGCAAGCATGAAAAAGAGATGTTGGAGTTGAAGGCTTTAATTCAGTCATTGAGTTTAGTAATGCAGATGCTTGAGGACTGTATCGTTGCTCGGATTCTTGACGGCCTTAAATCACAAGTACGTTATTCTATCTTTGCTTGTATTTTGGTGGTTTACGTTTAGCAACTGCTTAGACTATGTTTTCTTGCTAGTTTGATGGTTTTTGGGGTTAAGTGGTTGTGGTTTAACTGGTTTTGGTCATTAGCTGGTCAGGACATTTGTATTATAGTTAGTTATTGCCGTATCAGCCTTAGTGTGTGACAATATTAGACTTGATATGCATGGCATGTCAGAATATTTTACTTGTTATACATGGTGTGTCACAATGTTTGATTTGATATGCATGGCATGTCAGAACAATTTGATTGGTGATACTACAATGGGTCCAATGCCATTTTCAAACAACAATACAATTCTCGATGACAATGCTACATCTGATCAGTGTAAAGACCATTAGTTTGATGATGACTCTAATGGTGAGCATGATGATTGTTTAAAGGATGACTGGTGTGACGAAGCTGACATTTCAAATTGCAATCATGTTGAAGGCAATACAGAACATGTTAGAGGTATGGATTTAGGAGATGTTCAATGTGATGACCCTATTTTCAATAGCCCCATTGTTTATGACAATGGGATTCGTTCACTTGAGACATTACCTCGATGACAATGTTCAAGAAAGGGTAATTGTTTGGGCATCTTATCTATGGCTTATTTCGAGTGCAAAGATGTTTTCCTTCTAAATAGTTACCATCAAAAAGTCCACATCAACCAATGACCGCTTATACTAAGGAAAAATGTTTTCCTTTAAGGTCGAATTGAAACGAGATAAGAGTTAAAAAGTCATGTCATGCTCGTTTTAAGGTTTTTTGTAAGGACAAGGAAAACAAGTTCGCTTTGCATGTAATTAAGTTACCTGATGGAGATTATTGGAAAGTTCACTCATTCTACAAGGTACACACGTATACTGTTGATGGTTTGTAAGGTTAATCCGGATAACAAGTGTGAAGTTAATTGGTGAACTTAAGTCCTTCAAGCTTCAGGCTTATGGAGTAGCATTGAGACTTAAGGACATAATGGCTGAGATTATGGCTCAATGGGGCTTACAATGCTTGTATGGTAAGGCTTGGCAAGTGAGAGGCTTGTTTTTTGTCCCTTGGAGGAGACATTCCAACTCTAACTCTTATATTTTCATATGTTAAAATGTAAAAATCCTGTTACAGTCATAGTAGTAGCTGTTGATCAGGCATAACAATTCAAACATTGTTTTTGGGCATACAGGCTTGTATTTTAAGGCTGTAATGTGACCTATAGTTGCGATTAATGCCACAAATATGAAATACAGGTTCAAACGTATTCAGTTTGTTGTTGTTTGAAAATACCTGAACGAGTCCATATATCTAGTTACATTTGGCATTAGCCATGTTGAGGATAAAGACTCATGGATGTGGTTTCTTACTAAACAACATCGTGCGGTTGGTAATCTTGAAAACATAATGTTCATTTTTTATCAACATTTTGACATTAAGAAGGTAGTTAGAATGTATACCCAAATGAATGCCATGGTCTATGCAGTTATCACTTGTGGAAAAACTTCAAAAACAAGTTCAAGCATGATAACGTTGTAGTAATTTTCACCTTTGCTCGAGATTACTACAAGGTATCTAATTTCAATAGACATATGAACCAGCTAAACTAGATTCACATAGATATCCATGCCGTCCTTATGAAAATAGGCCTTGAGAGATGGGCACGTGGATGGTCACTGGTAAGGCAATACCAGCTCATGACATCCAACTTTCCAAAATGTATTAACTTGTGGTTTAAGCATGTGAGACAAATACCACTCATCATTTTGGTTGAGTTCATTAAAGACATGTTCCAGCATTTGTTCCATGACTGACATGAGCATGCCATCAATGGGACCACACCTCTTAGCCCTTGGGCTACCAAGTAGTTAAACACACAGTTCAATGAAGTACATCACTTTGCAGTTAAACCTATCGATCGAGTGGAGTTTTAAGTTAAAGACGAGAGGAATGATGGACTAGTAAACTTGTCCATAAAAGCGTGTTCATTTTGGGAGTTCTACATCGATCTATTACCTTGTAGCCATTCCATTGCGAAAATAAGGTACAAATATCCATGCCTTTTATTTGCTTTACAACAAATATAACTTTTACATTGTGCTTCTACTGTGAGTTCATTGTTTTTGTAGTAAGTGCAAATGTGTAGTTGTTGAATTCTGCTTTGACAACTACAAGTCTACGTCTTTGGTGGAGGATTATGTTGGGACCATTTTGTCAAGCTCGACCTTATAAAGTACTTGCAATGTCCTTCATGTGATTGACAATATGCTTGCATACTTAGAAAGCTCCGAAAAAAAAAATCGTCAAAAGTCGATATTGTTCCAAATGGTGCTATTAAGTTGAATTAAGCCTTTAACTAGTCTAAATAGAGATCTTAAGATGAAATTGAGAATTTTAAAACCCCAGAATGACTTAAAATGATGATTTGGAGTTTGAAGGCTAAATTGGAGTCAATTTGGAATTTTCATGTTCTAGGGGCAAAATGGTAATTTTGCCACCCGAGGATAAAATGAGAATTTTTAGAAAATGATTTTGATCACATTTGACTCATTGGAGTATGATTTGAATTTGAGAGGTGAAAAATTTAAATTCTGACATTTTTGGAGTCTTAGGGGTAAAACGGTAATTTTACTAGTTTACGGGGGCAAAGTTGGAATTTTGGAATTTTACACCACCTAACACTTGTCATGCCCATGGATTTCAGCCTTTAACATTTTACATTGTGGATAATTGAAACATTTTATGTGGTGGAGAGAGATTGTTTAATGGATAAGTATTACATATGGACCAATGGAAACATGCCATGTGTCAAGCTTGGATTATTCTAGAATTTCCTTGTAAAATCTATTTAAAACTCTCTTAGTCTAACCCATATGGCTGGCCAAAGCATGAAGTGAAGAGGAAAGGAAAGAACACAAACCCTAGGTGAGAAAATTGAAGAAAAAGTGTGGGATTTCAAAGGATTAAGCTAATAAAGGTAAAATTTTGTGATTTTATCTTGTGATTTACACTACCCATGCTTTTTTTTTTCATTTTCCATGCTTAGAATGTGAGACCTTGACCTTTATAGACTCGTAGATAGAAATATACGCGATATCCCTAATTAGGGGTAATTTCATCATTTTCTCAATAAGCCCATAAAAGTAAGTTTTAAACAATATTATGGCTTAAGTAGGCCTAAAGCATAAATGAATGATGAAAATATGAGTGAAATGACCAGGAAATAAAAATTTTGATGATTTTTATGGTAAGGGCAAAATGGTCATTTTTTACCTCGGGTTAGAATTTTTAAGTTTTCATGAACCTAAGCATGTCTAGACCATTATGGACCTTGTCCCAATGTCAAAAGAGCAAAAAGAATGTATAAAAGATTAGAGGAGAATAAGCTAATTTGTGGAAGGGCATTTTAGTAATTTCTAAGGGAGTGGATAAGCTTAGGCCATAAATATCCTCTCCTTCTAGCAACTTCTTGGGATTTCCAGCAGCTTTTTCTTCTTGTTCTCTTCCCTCTCACATTTCTTCAATTCTTCCATGGAAGCTTTATGTGAAGCTTTCATAACTTTCTCTCTCTAGCTCTAATTTTCATACCTTGGTGCCCTTTTGACTAAAACCCTTGTATTCTTCCACTCTCTCACTTTAAAACCCTTGAAAATGATGAAAATCTTGTTTCCATACTCTCTCACTAGTTAGATGTTTTAGAGAGAGAAAGAGGAAGCTTTATTAATAGCTTGAGAGCTTTTGGAAAGAAGTTCAAAGTTACAAAGCTATCAAGGTGAGTAGTAAATTAGTATTGGGTTTTAAATGTTGAGAATGACTAGAGATTTGATTTGTGAATATTTTGTAGTTGAGATTGTTAATTCACTTTGGAGTGATAGGAAACTGAAAATGGATGGCCATTTAAATGGCAATTAAAAGCTAGCTAAAAGGTAGCTTTTAGGGTTTATAGTATGTAAATTGACATTATGGAAATGTTAATTTGATGGTAGGTGCTAACGAAGCCCCATCACCCCAATTGGATCATTAGGGGGATTAAGAGCCGACTAAAGGCTCAACGAATACCGGTGAGTGGACTTGCATTTCAAACTTGTTTTGGGAAATATGAAAGATTTTATCCAACTTGTCTTAGAAAATGTACCCTGGGAACAAGCTTTTAGTAAAATGATTTTATATCATGAAAATGTGCTATACAATGGTTTATGTGTTATCACAATACGATAAAATGAATGATATGCATTGGATGCTTTTTTGCATGTTGATGTGGACTCGGCTATGTGCGAGTAAAAGTGCACATAAGCCGTTGCTGACCCAACTATGTGCGAGTAGGAGTGCACATAAGCCGTTGCTGACCCGGTTATGTGTGAGTGGGAGTGCACATAAGCTATTGCTAACCCCGCTATATGCGAGTGGGAGTACGCATAAGCCGTTGCATATGAGATGATGATGATGGGAGGGTGTACATGATGATTGATATATATATATATATATATATACATATATGGTATATGGTTGTAAATGCAAATATGTGAGCATTTGATTTATTGAAATTTGGGAGTTTACATGTGTTACATGTTGCTATTGTTATTTAAGTAGAATGGCTTGTTTTAAAAGAAAATGAGACTTTTTTCTTTATGTTTTGACTCTCGCTGCAACGAGAAACTCTCGGGTTTGAGCGCTTTCACCAAACCTGGTTCTCACTGCAGCAAGAAACTTTCTGTCCATTTTGGCTAACTTGTGGGCTTTGCTATATTTTTCGATTCTTTGGTACCATAGTTAAGTATGGATCTTTTAAATGATTTACTCATAAGGGGTTTACATGAGGGGTTCTACTAAAAACTAGAACAAATTGCATTGTTTTGAGAAAATGAGTGCATCATGATTTCGATAAACATTCCTTATGGTATGCTTGTTCCCTTCTTGTTCACTCACTGAGTTTATGCTCACCGCTTTCAACTGCATGTTTTTAGATTAAGAGACAGCCGGTAACTAGGATGGGGTGTCCTCGTGGACTTGTATCCATCTTTTGGTAGGTGTCTCGACATTCAGTAGCTGTACATTAGTCCAAGTCTCTCCGCTGGACATCGAGTCTCTTTTTGTTGTGTATAGACAAACCTAATGTGAATTATTAAGATACATGTGTAGACAGTGTATATACACTTGTTTGGTATGCCAGTATGAAGTGGCAATGCTTAATATTTTTTTGATTCTAAGTTATGATATATGACTTAGCAGTTTATGACGAAATGATGAACATGTCAGATTAATAGGCTTGCTTGGGCGTAGTGGACTATGTCCATTGGGCCCATGTGCCGGTCATGGCCCGAAATTTGGGTCGTGACACATTTAGTCGATTAGGCATCACAGTGACTAAGACATCCCCTTGATGTGAAAAAAATTATTGTTTTGCCACCACCTTGGAGAGGTCAAGCGAGAAGACCTAGGAGGAGAATGATTCCATCGGCTAAGGAAGGCAGTTGGCCACAGAGATATTCACAATGCAAGAGCTATGGCAATAATAGACAAAATTGCCCAACACCATTCGTAGTTCCATCCACAAATCCGGTACTATCTTCAAGTTTGTCGACACATGACAGGGATTGAAAACATGTTCAACTTGTAGACAACCCATTCACACACATAACACCTGTTCAATATGAATGACAAACTCTGAGAACATAGGGAGTGTTGTAGATGAAGACAGTGGCTCTACCTAACTATATGTGTTAGCTATTTCCATTATGTTAACTTGTTAATGATTAATAAACCTTAACTTCTTCATGATTACTTAATTTTTCATGAATATGTTTTTTCATGCTCAAATTTTGGATTGTTGCATGCCATGCCTTGGAGAGAATTAGTCGTTACATGTCATGCCTTAGTAGGCAATTGTAGCTACACACCACCCCATGTGTAAATATACATTGATATTACACATATTGCGTAAATATACATTGTTATTACACGCCATGGCTATTAGCTTTAAAATTATTATAGTTTTGATTATGATAAAATAATCAAATTTGCTTGAACATTATTTGAGTGATCCTTAACAAGTTCTTGAAATGATTTAACTCTCGTACATTTGTTCTTACATAGTTACAAGTTTGACTCTTAAAGTTATTGAACTATATCTAAAAGCTTGTATGACTTAGTTTTATGAGTTCTTATGATTCCCATTCATTAAAGTCTAATTTAAATATTAAAGGAAAATCCAGATGCACTCATTAAGGGGGAGTTTTGAATATCTTTTTTAATGCTGATAAAAAAAAAGAGAAAGAAGACTAAGTTAAATAGAGTTTGGTAGGTCTTTATGTTTAATTTATGTGTGTGATGCTTAGTTATGGTTTTGTTGAATATTATGTGTTAGTTATTATGGATATTCAATATATCTTGCTTAGCTACTATGGATATTGTATATCTTGCTTAGCTACTGTGGATATTATAACTATTTATTACAAATCTTTAAAGAAAACTAGATACATTAACTAAAGAGAAGCAATTTTCATTATGCATAAAGATTTAAAGCATTCATATTGAACATAGATATTGCACTCTTCATCTAGGAGTGTTTTGTCTTCATCAAAAATAAAAGAGAGAATGTTGACTCCATGTGTTTTTAATGATAACAAAACATTCCTAATCATTGGTGTCTAATCATATTATTTAAATGTGCAAGAGAAAGCTTAAATTCTTTAAGTCATTTGTTGTTTGAAAGCAAGTCAAGAAGCTTGCTCACTTAGAAGATGGGTTAATTAGTTGAAAAGGCAAAAAAGAAAGGACTTAGTGAAAACAAAACATCATTAACTGATTAATGTGGAACATTAACCTATTAAGGCAAAACTGGGCGTTATACAAAAGCAATATAGTAAAGCCTTAATCAATTAGCATAAGGGTTAACTAATTAAAAAGGTGCTGAAAGCTAAAAACAAAGGTATGCTAATCAGTTAAGGAATTGCGATAATCAGTTGAGCACAAGACTTTAGTACCTTCAAGTGCCAAAATCCAAAGTTCAAAGAAAGTTGACCGATGCAGGGAGCCAAAATGGAGAAGTTCAAAATTTGAAGATTTTCTAATTGATTAAAGTTGATTTTAATCGGCTAAGATTAAAGGAAGTGAAGTCTCAACCAATTAAAAGAAGATTTAACCAATTAAAGAAAGACAACTATGCAAAGGAAAATGAACGCAAAAAGTTTGTAATCAGTTAGAGTTTTCTCTAATCGATTAACATAGTGTACACAGCTATAAGACAGTGTAAGGAAGAAAAGATGTAATTGGTTAGAGTTGCTTGTAACTTGTTAACGGAACATTGTCTGCCTATTTAAAAAAAGTTGCTAGAAGACAATATTGACTAGTAATGGCTAGATACTATCTTTAATTGCTAGAATCAGTCTCCTAAGTATTTAAAGGCTTTCTAATAATAAAAAATCATATAGAAAAGCTATCAAAATTGATTTTGAGATTAGAAGACCAAAAACCTTTTCTTTACACTTGTATTTCACTTCTATCCTTTGAAAAAGTGTTTAAGCTTAACTTTGTGCAATTTAGATCAGCTAATTGATAATTGTACTATATCTTTTCTCTATTTCTTGTATTACTTAGAGTGTGAGAGATACTCTAAGAGGTAGACTAAGCTTAAGAAAGCTTAAGGAATCTTGTAAGGGTTTTGAGCTTAGTTAGAAGCATATCTTGAGATTGGGAGATCAAGGTAGTGAATATAGGTCAAGTAGACCAAACCACTATAAATACTTTTGTTTGTCCACTTTTCTTTATCCTCTCTTTGCTTGGTGAATTTCTACCTTTACAAGTTTTAAACCCTCTTTTTTAAAAATCCTTCAAAAGTTTTCCAACCTTAAAAGTTTCCTTCAAAATTTTTAAAAGTGCTATTCACCCCTATCTAGCATTCCGTTGGGACCAAGTGGTATTAAAGCTTAATACTTGATTTTAAGGCATAACATCTTAAAGGGAAGATCCAATGGCTACTCAAAATTCTAATAATGTTAAAGGTCAATCCACAAATAGGCTTCCTCTATTTGATGGAATCAATTACAAATTTTGGAGTACGAAAATGTCTATTTATGTTAGAGCTTATGATTATGAGATGTGAAATGCCATTACGGATGGTCTTTTCATCCCTATGAATACTAATTCGGTAAATGATGAGAAAACTCTCAAAGATAGATGTAAATGGATAGGAGCTGAAATGAGAAAAGAACAAATAAACTCCCAAGCCATGCACACTTTCATTTATGCACTTGATTATAGAGAACACAATAGAGTGTTAATGTGAAAAAGTGCCAAGAAAATTTGAGAAAAATTAAAAAAGTTATATGGAGAAACAAAAAAGGAAAAAGAGTTGGAAGACACATCTTGTGAGAATCATTGCTTAACAAGCAATAAGACAAATGTAGATAAGGAATCAAGAGAAGATGAATCTTCAAGTCAAATTAAATTATGCCTCATGGCTCTTGAAAAGATCAAGGTAATTTCTACATCTTGTGAACTTAATTCATCTGCTTTTAATGAATTGCGTGGCGCTTTTGAGGATTTAGCATTTAAGTTTGAGAAAATGAATATGAAGGACAAGAAAATTATTTCCATACTCAATGTTTGAAAATGAAATTTTGATGAAAACAAAAATTAACTTGGAAAAGGAAAATGACAATTTGGTAAAGGATTTTGAAGCTTACAAAAAAAAATTTATATTTTGGAAAAAGGAAATTTTAATATGAAAAGGAAATTCGAAGATTCATTAAATGAGAAACAAAAGGTTTTCGTGAATTCTTCATTTTCCAAAATGACCAAATACAATCATTACACATTTTATAGTTATTGTTCATATACTTGTCCAATTAGAAAATATTTACCTTATAAATTTAGACAAGTTTGGATTTCAAAAGGAACTTTGTGTGACAAGACTAACTTTCAAAGATCCAAAGCAATTTTGATACCAAAGATCAAATGAAAATGTCTCTTGTAGGTGTGCTAGAGTAAGGAGGAACAATTATTGAAGAATGAATGCTCTCTAGCCACAAATAAAGGAAAATAGGTGATCTCTATGCTAAAACTCCTTTGTTTGTTTAAATGAGATTTTTAATTGCTTATTTATTGAATGTTTCAAATATATAGCTTGGTTTCTAAAATTGTTTGCTTTTCTTAATTAAAAATTTTGGTTCCTTATTCTTGCTTGAATATTAAATGCATAATTCTTTAAGCTTTATTGATAAATCTTGGCTATGCAACTTGATTTGACATGATACCATGTTATAAGTTGCAAGGAAGTATGAATTTAAAGATTGAGTATGTATTTATATTTGATCTTGAATATATCGTCATTCTTAGTTTGAGAAAATTGTTTTATTAATTAATATTGCTTGATTCTGGAAAGTTGTTTCTACAAAATTTTCTCAGGTTTTGTGAAATTGTTTTCATACTATTACTTTGTGGAAAAATAATTTTTGAGCATAATTTTGAAACATAAACGGCTTGATAATGTGATACAAATATGAGCATACTTGATGACTTACACTCACACTTATTTAAGTAGCCTAAAACAAGGGAAATTCAGTTAAAAAAAGTTATCATTGATTTCCTTGTACCTCACATAAGTTGACCATTTGAACAATCTTGATTTACATTCTAGAACTTGCTTGAATAGTTCAAGATGGTTGATAATGAGCTTGAAAGTTTTGACTACTTTAATTGGTACATTTAAAGCAAAATGAGCTTATATGAGAAAAATGTTGCCATCCTTTATGTTTAGAATGTTTTATGAATTGGATAAGTTTGTTTTATAATGAAAATACTTATGACTTGTTCTTATTGGATGTGCATGCTTGTTTGTATGCTTGAACGGTCATAAGGGTATTTTTGGCACATGATAATGAGATGTTTGAAAATGACCATTTACATGCATAAACATGATTCATTATGCTCATTACACATTTCGTAAATCATTTAAAGCATAATTGAAAAAAGTTGAGTGATATTGAGCTCATCATTTTTCACAAAGTATGTTTAATCTTGAATGTTGCAAGTTGAAAAGTTTGTAAAGAAAGATTAAATCTTTATCAATTGTTCTCTTGCAAAATCTTTTTATTCTCTTTTATTGAAATTGATTTATTGTTTTTGATGATGTAGCATGGTTGAGCAAAATATATTTGATTCATGAATTGCATAAACCCCATCTTACTTGATATTTCTCTCATGATTTATGAAATAGATTAAAAGAGTTTTCTTAAGCATAATTATGAGTATGATCTAAAAATTTGGTGTGCATCTACTCTAGCTTATATGTTACTATAAATAGCATGGAATGTCAAACAAAATATGACCTACAGCTTAATTAAGTAGTGAATGCCTAATGTGCTTTGATTGAATATTTCTTTCTTAAATCTTGATAATTAGTATTCATTGATGATTGAATGTTCAATTTTACATATTCATGAGTTGAGTGCTTTATTTTCAATATTTTATAACAATTGATTTCACTTAAGAATCATGAATTATTGAGAAATAGTATGTACCTTGAATTTCAATGCTTGTATATTTTTTATTGGTATATGTCTATATAATTTTTTCAAAAATTTTTATACTCATGCTTGCATTTCGATAAACAAAATTGGCATCATAGCCATTTTATTTCTTGTAATTATGTTTGTGCTTACTTAATCATAACTCTCATACATGATTGCAATAAATGAAAAATGCTTTGGTAGTATTTTGTTAATAACGGTATTTTTTTTATGTGAAAATTCTCCTTGAATTACTGGTATCATAAATGATTTGGAGAAAATTTCTTGGAATGCTCGCTCAAAGAATAAAGTTGATGATAATTAAAAGTGCTAAATGATGATTTTTTTTTATGGAATTTCTCCTTGAGTTGCCATTTTCATAGGAATTGGAGAATTCCTTAAAAAATGCTTGGTTGATATTGCTTGGTAACGCTAGATGATGCTTAACAATATTTAAGAATGATGCTTGATGATTAATGATACATTGAACATGTAAAGGAACTACTTTGCAAATATCTTGAAAAATATGAGTATTTGATACATATGTTGAGCATCTATTCAAATGGTCATACTCTTTTAGTTCCATGAATACTTGAGTATTAGGAAAATAAATTGAATATCCATTTGAATGCTTGTTTATTCTAGGCTCATGATTTCTCTCCTAATATTTGATATATTAAGGATACTAACAATTCGTGTTGAGTTTATCATTTCTGAAAGGGGAGTTAATCATTGTCATTGATATCATGAGGAATTGAGATTTTCAATACCGAGGTTGGGTGAGAATTCAACATTTGGTGTTCTTCACTACTAGTAACATCTTTCTAAACACCAAACTTGATATTGTCTTATATTGCTTCTCACTTAAACTTGGATGTTGAAATGCAAAATCGGTATCAGGCCTTAAGTTTTTTCAATTAGCATTTAGCTTTAAAATTAACATCAAGCTTTAGAATTATCTTTTCTCATGTGAGCTTATAATTGATCATAACTTTCTTAAATATGTTTGAGCCTTGAAGTTGATATGCTTAGAATGCTTAATGATAAGGGAAGTCTTTACTATTGTTTTATCAATTGATATAATGAGCTTTAAAATGATTCCATCTCTCATAATTGATATCGTGCTTTTATAAAAGGAGAGATTTTACTTATATCTATCAATTGGTCTATTGAGCTTTAACATTTGGTATTACAGCTGAAATATGGCTTATGTGCTTATTGAACATCTTTAGGCTTCTCTTTCTTGAGCTTCATAAATGTTATGTCCATATTTTGCTTATAGATGTATATACATGTAGCATTCTTATTGATGATTCTCTTGATGAATTAATACTTGAATGTGTTTAATGGTTATATTTCTTAATGACTTGGTTGAGGATATTAAATGCATATATATGATGACTTGGTGGCTTTATGGTTACATATTTATGGTTGTAATGCTTATATTCGTGATGATTTTTGCTAACCATTATTTCTTGAGCTTTAGTGTTTAATGCTCAAACTTCTTAACCTTTTAGATATAACTAAAATGGGGAGAAAGTTTATGAGAAAATTTAATTTCATGCATATGTTGAGGGGGATATTGTAAAATTATTTCAAATGCAAATTATGCTCATAATTTTGTCATATCAAAAAAGGGGAGATTGTTAGCTTTAAAATTACTATAGTTTTGATTATGACAAAATGTTCAAATTTGCTTGAACATTATTTGAGTGATCCTTGACAAGTTCTTGAAATGATTGAACTCCCATACATTTGTTCTTATATAGTTACAAGCTTGACTCTTGAAGTTATTGAATTATATCTAAAAGCTTGTATGACATAGTTGTATGAATGCTTATGATTCCTATTCATTGAAGTCTAATTTAAAGATTAAAGGAAAATACACATGCACTTATTAAGGGGGACTTTTGAATATCTTTTTTAATGATGACAAAAAGAAGGAGAAGGAAAACTAAGTTAAATAGAGTTTGATAGGTCTTTATATTTAATTTATGTGTGTGATGCTTAGTTATGGTTTTGTTGAATATTATGTGCTAGTGGTTTTGTTGAATATTATGTGCTAGTTATTATATATATTCAAGATATCTTACTTAGCTACTATGGATATTGTATATCTTGTTTAGCTACTATGGATATTACAAATATTTTATTGCAAATCTTTAAAGAAAACTAGATATAGTAACTAAGGGGGAGCAATTCTCATTATGCAAAAAGATTTAAAGCATTTATACTGAACATAGACATTACACTCTTCATCTAGGAGTGTTTTGTCATCATAAAAAAAAAAGAGAGAATGTTGAGTCCATATGTTTTTTATGATAACAAAACATTCTCATTCATTGGTGTCTAATCATATTATTTAAATGTGTAGGAGAAAGCTTAAATTCTTTGTTATTTGTTGTTTGAAAGCAAGTCAAGGAGCTTGCTCACTTAAAAGACGGGTTAATTAGTTGAAAAGGCAAAGAAAAAAGGACTTAGTGAAAACAAAACATCATTAACTGATTAACGTAAAGCCTTAACCAATTAAGGCAAAGTTGGGCACTATACAAAAGCAAGATATTAAAGCCTTAATCAGTTAGCACAAGACTGAACTGATTAAGAAGGTGTTGGAAGCTAAAAACAAAAGCATGCTAATCAGTTAAGGAATTAAGATAATCGAATTGAGCACAAGACTTTAGTACCTTCAAGCATCAAAATCCAAAGTTGAAAGAAGGTTGACCGTTGAAGGGCGCCAAAATGGAAAAGCTCAAAATTTGAAGATTTTCCAATTGATTAAAGCTAATTTTAATTAGTTAAGGTTAAAGGAAGTGAAGCACCAATCAGTTAAGGGAAGAGCTAACCAATTAAAGGAAACTCCTGTGTAGATGAAAATGAAAACAAAAAGTTTGTAATCAATTAGAGTTTCCTTTAATCGATTAACATAGTGTACACAGCTACAAGACAGTGCAAGGTAGAGAAGTTATAATCAATTAGAGCTACCTATAACTAGTTAATGAAACATTGTTTGCCTATTTGAAAAGAGCCACTGAAGACAAAATAATGGCTAGTACTAGCTAGAAACTGTTTCTAACAACTATAATCAGTCTCTTAAGTATTTAAAGGCTCTTTAATAGTCAAAAATCATATAGAGAAGCTATCAAAAGTGATTTTGAGCTTAAAAGACCAAAACCCTTCTGTTTACACCTGTATTTCACTCCTATCTTTGGAAACGTGTTTGAGCTTAACTTTGTGCATTTTTTTTCTATTTCTTGTGTTACTTAGAGTGTGAGAGACACTCTAAGGGGTAGACTAAGCTTAAGAAAGCTTAGGGAATCTTGTAAGGGTTTTGAGCTTGGGTTAGAAACTCACCTGGTAAAAGCTTAGTGGAAGCAGTCAATTCTACTTGTTTAGTGAAGCTAAGTTGAAAATCCTGTTTGGGATATCAAGGTAGTGGACGTAAGTCAAAGGAAACAAACCATTATAAATACTTCTGTTTTTTCCATTTCTCTTTATCCTCTCTTTACTTGGTGATTTTTTACCTTTACAAGTTTTAAATTCTACTTTTCAAAATCCTTGAAAAGTTTTCCAACCTTAAAAGTTTCCTTCAAAAATTTTAAAAGTGCTATTCACCCTAGCTCTAGCACTTTATTAAGACCAATAATGGCTATAAATTGAGTTGTTACATGTCACCTTACAATACCAAATATTGCTACAGCCATGCCAACAAATAAAGTTGTTACATGCCAGACGTAAATAGACATTGTTATTATGCGTCATTCTATATTGGTCTTGTTGTATTTATGAAAACTAATGGTTTATAATTGTTCAATTTTAAAAGACCTTAAACTAAACAAAAAATTAGACACACCATATCAATACCTAAAGATCCATCCCAAAACATAATCACATTGAATAAAAGTATGAAATTTAAGAACATTACAGTAAATCAAGTTTCAAATGTAACTACAAATGTAAGTTGATTATAATAAATAAACAAACTTACAACTATAGTAGCTCTATTTCACAACTATTAGCATAAATCTCTAATTCGTAATTCTTCCTCAGCCATGCAATCATGTCATGCTTGACTGTGATGTTTGTTGGTTCTAAATAAATGTGCTAAAAGGGGGGGTGAATAACACTTTTTGGCTCTTACTAAAATTGACTTCTAATTGGGGACAAATGCAAGATAAAAGAAAGATTTAAAAATGAATGAAAAACTAAAAATAGAGTAGACAATCACACAAGAATTTATAGTGGTTCAATCCAAGACCTACATCCACTACCTTGATTATTCAAACAAGGATTTTCCAAACCAATCACTATGAATGGTGAAATTCTCAAACTTTCACCAAGCTTTTACAGTGGCTTTTCACTAGCTCAGCCACAACCTTTAACAATGGTTTTTCCTAGAATCAACCAAAATCAATCTAACTTTTCTAGGCTAAGTTAGAACCTATACACTCAATTAAGCAATCCAAGCTTGAATAAATCGCTTCGAGTGACTCACTCACTCTAAGTATACAAGGAGAAAAGAAATAAGGAAGTACCTATGATCACTGAATTGATCTAAATGGTACAAAGTGAAGTGTTGATCTCAAATACAAAGACAGCAGTGAAGTACAATGAAAATACAAAGAATTTTTTCTGGTTTTTGAGCTATTTTTTATCTTGAAAGCCTTGCACATATTTTCTAGACATTGGGAGTCCCTTAAATACTTGGAAAATTAGCTCTAATGGGTGTTAGGTAGTTTCTGACTGTTGAAAATAGTTTAGTGGTAGTTCTAGCCATTAATCTGTCTTCTAGTACTCATATTCAAATTTTCAAACAGAATGCTCTTAGTGCACTGACATATGTCTTAGTCGATTAAGACATTTCTGTTTCTGAACTCAATTTCTGATAATAAGCTCTTAGTCAACTAATCGTGCTTCTTAGTCGATTGAGTGGTCTTTGTCTTGCAATTTGAATTTCTGGAAGTATGCTCTTAGTTAACTAACCACGTATCTTGGTCAACTAATTGTTCTCTGCCTCTCAATCCTCTTGAGCCTGTCAACTTCTAATTTGATATTTAGCTAACTAATACTCTTCATTATTTGAATAAAAGGCTTCTATTTTGTTGATCAATTATGGCTCCTTATTCTTATGATTTTTGATATGTGCCTTTGAATGATTAATTTATTATTGGCATATAATTTTTGTCTTGCACACTCAAGTAGAAATATTAGACACAAATGAGTGAGAATGTTTTATTATCATCAAAAACTAATAGCGCTAACAATGTTAGCCGTTGTCATAAGATCTTCTATTGCCCTAACAATAAACATCCCATAAGTGTTGACATCCTACTGTTTCGAGGAAAATACTGAGCGCAAAATCCACAGTGGCAACTACGTCCACGATAGTTCCATGAGGCTTGAACTTTGGAAGTAATCGAACTTATAACATATGATGGGCATCATCATGGTTAGTCATAGCATCTGTCTCTCACACAGTTTGGACTTTTTTGCCTCTGAACTTCTTATGGAGCCCACCAACGTTCTCTCCCATCGAACCAAGTTAATATGAGCAACAAGCTAGTGCGCACCAACATTGCAAGGTATGAGGATCCAATCAACGTCTCTCCATGTAGTCCCCCATGGAGGCCTCCCACCCTTCACATAATCAACCAAATTAGTCAAAATTTTCTTTTTCTTAAGGTTGAACACCTTCTTAGTGTTGGTGACCTCCTTTTTAGTGCACATCAAACGTAGCTTGTCTTGTCAATTATATTGTCAGTTGTTACACGCCATGAACTAAACAACACGACACATTTTCATAATTGCACTTGAACGATCAATGGTTAGGGCCTACGTTGCACTTGAATGATCAATGGTTAGGCCTTCATGGCACTTACACAGGACGTTAAGGCATGTGTTAATTTATTCGTTGGTCATCCAAACCTTAAGGTGCTCCAATTCCTTGAAAATGTTGGACCTCACACTCTGTTGATTTCGAAGTTACACCTGCACATATAAAATACCAATATCAAAATATCATTGATTATTTGGAAATGCAAATGCATGAATGTAATGTTTTCAGCTTACCTTTCGTTTAGGTCTTTCTTGAACTCTGTGTATTTTTTCTTGACTGCTACCTTGTCCTTGGGGGAATAAGAACAGGTTCACGTATGGGCTCCCAATGTATTTGCTTTGCATGATGATTTGTGCCACTTCAGTCTCATCTACATCTAAAGTCATCCGTATTAAACGTTAAGCAAGTCTATGGCAAATATCAGTTACACGTTAGTGTCAAACTGCCTCACTGGTGTGGTATGAACCGGTTGTGTGGTGTGAATTGGAAGTGTGGTACAAACTGGAGGTGATGTCTGTGGAGGAGGTGTGCTCTGAGAAGGAGAGACGGACATGACCATTTGCCATTACTCAACACCCCTGGGCGAATCAGCACCAATTGGCTCCTCACCAATTGTCCCTTCATCAAATACCTCAAGATTCCCAACACCTCCCACAGCTTGCTCCACATCCTCATCGCCACCACTATCATCGTCTCCACCACCGTCATCGTCATCACCACCACTAACATCATCCTTGTCGCCATGATCATCAACCTTATGGTTATTGTTATCACCACCACTATGTTCCCCATCGCCACTAGCATCATCCCATTAGCACTGGCATCATCCTCGTGGCCATCGCCGTCATCACTACCATCAACATCAACACCACCGCCATTGCCATCAACCCCATGAGCATCACCATCATCGTTGGGTGCACTTTTGTGTTGACCGGTAAACCCATCCTACACAATGAGATAAATGAGAATAGCAAATAGGTTAGAAAATACATTGTTGCATACTATGACTAAGAATATAGAAGTTGCTACATGCCATGCCTAATTAAGTTGTAACACGGCTTACTTTAAAACCAATGATGTTACACGCCATGCACAATTTCCTACATTGTTACACGCCATGCCTAAAAATATATGTTACTACATGCCATGTGTCACGGACTACGCCTTTCGGCCTAAGTATGCGATAGTCCGTGCTGCACTTAAGTGGACACTTGCACGCAAGTCAACCAATACTTGATTATATCTTTACCAATGAGGCAGCCCAACAATCCGCCGACTACTCACCACTTATAAAGAGTTTACTAGATTTTACAAGTATTCTACTAATAGCCATTACAATGCTTGAAATGAGGACATTCCTTACCTAAAAGGTTTTTCCCTTAAAAACTTAACAAGCGTTTGTGGAGGTGTCACCACAAGACATTACATTGTTTGAAAGAGGGACATTTCCCTTACAGATACAAAAAGACTCAATCTCATAAATAACTCTACCCTATCATATTTCAGTACAAGGTTGGTTTGTGACACCAAGCCTATAAACACCACATTGCTACCAATGGCTAACCATTCAAGTTGCTACACGTTATGCCTACAATTACTAAAATGCCACATGCCATTTTGTCACAATATATTACATGCCATATTAACAACATTCGAAATAAATGGACATCGTGTGTAACAAAATTGGAGATTTTTCTAAACGCTAAGTTACCCATAATCAACAAAATAAACAACTTTGCATAGGACAAGCAACCATTTGACAACATAATCAACAAAAATGAAAGGTGAACAACAAAAGCCACTAAAAGAACACATATTTTTATCAACAATTTTGAATAAAATCAACTGACTGACCTACTTAAACACATTAAAACATCAAAACCTTCTCCATGTAACTACATTCTCAAGAAATATGGCATTGAAACATATAAACCCATTAAAAACACTACAAAAAACTCAAATACATCCTAAATGCTACATGAAAATAATGAAAAAAAGCTAGAAGATTGTACAAAGAAAATGTTGAGAAGTCGATATATGTGCCGATCCTTTAGTGAGTGCATGTCTTTTTGCCATTCTCGCCTCAACTTGTGTGTGGTCCGTCTCAAATGACGCATTGTGACCATATCATCATTGTTTAACCTCATCTTTCGCAACTGTAATAAGAGCAAATAAAATGTTAGTTGATAGTAAAACAAAGTATTCTGGGGTATATAAAGAACCATCTTTATAAACATTTAGGCGATATCAACGGAGCGAAGAGGTGCCACTCATGCTGATGTATGATGACGAGCAGTTGATGTTGTTAGGGATTCAATGTGCGTCTGAGGAGTTGGTATCAACGTATGCATTTAAGGATGTGGTTTACGCATTTAAGAAGGTGGAAATGCATACATTTTATTATCGAGTTGGAATTGAGCAGCTAGAGTGACATCGACTTCATCATCCTCCTCGTCCATCAAATGAAGGTGTGATTGGTCGTTTTACTAGATGCACTAGTGGGCTTCCACTTAAAGGTGCCACTAGTTATTTTCTCCTTGAACGCTCTTCTTTTCTATCTTATATAGAGATCCTATATATCCTGATACTCCAAATGCCATATTAGAATATATTGATTCCCCTTAGATATAGGGATATTTATATGAACCCAATATGGCATTGTGGTCTCTTCCGTGGTAGGCTCCAAAGTATGGTGTTTGCGCAACTACACAAAACATACAATGTAATTAGTTTGAAAGATAGTTGACATATGACAACAAGAAAAAATAGTAGAGTTTTGCTCACCTTCTAAGGACTCCAATTTTTCCAACAACTTGTGGAATAACTTTGGCTTTTTCCTGCACTGTGATTTACACATTCGTGTATAAACTTCACCAACACGAAGCCTATTAAAGTTCAGAAAGCAAGAATGGCCTTCATCACCCATAATTGCAAGTCAATTGAAAACAATATAATCACCTAAATGTTACATGACACGCCTTAATAAATGTTATGTGAAAAGGAAAATGGAAAATGTTAAGTGACGCTACCTATATCGCCCATGCAAATCCACATACATTGTATTGAAAAGGCTTAGGCTTCTTCGATGCCTCAACCTTGGCCTTGGTCTCCATTATAGGAGGAACTTCAAATCTCCTCAATAGGTAGTCCATAGTTAGCTTCCACACATAATGACACCATGGGAACGCATTCTACACTTCCATGTCCTCAACCAACACCAATAGCCATAACATCACCTGTCTTTTATAGTCTTGTCCAAATAAAATATTATTCACAAGCAAGACGAGGGCCATCTTTGTTATGTCTCCCTAGTGCTTAAAGTTGTCGAGCCGAAACCTTTCAAGCACTTGCTCCAAAGTCACTTTCTTTTTCTCTCCCTATTATTTGTAGTGAATTCCTTTAGGGATGAGCTTGTAGGGACATGAGAAAACATTTATCATGGAGTCGAACTTCAATCTTGTCACAAGGCAGAACTCACACTTAGAGAATCGCACCTTGGTTTAGCCTATGGCAAACCAAAACTCATGCTCCGTTGTGTCGGGTTCATTAACTATATGTTCAGCAGCCTCTTAAAGCACTTTGTCTTCACTGCATCGTACTCAACTACCTCATGGTGCGTGTTGATTATGTATGGCACAACCCACTTACAATAGGTGTTAATGATGATGTGGAAGACCCATTTGTCCTTTAAAACAACAAGCGAAGCTTCATGGTTCTCATACCATGTGAAAGCCATCTGCAACAAAAAATAGTAGTGCATAAGTAAGTTACACACCATGAACAAATAACTTAGAGAAGCTACATGCCATTTACAAAAAAATTAATGTTGTTACATGCCATGCAAAACAAGTTAAATGTTGTTACACGCCATGCCTAATAACTAAGTTGTTACACATCGTACCTAAAATCCTTGGTTGCTTTATGCCATGTCTAAAAATTCTCAATTGCTACATGCCATGCCTAATGACTAAGTTGTTACACGCCATGCTTAATGACTAAGCTATTACACACCTTGCCTAAAATTCCTAAGATGCTACATTTCATGCCTAAAATTCTTAGGCTACTACACACCAAGCCTAAAAATCTTTGGTTGCTAAACATCATACCTACAAATTCTTAGTTGCTACACACCATGCCTAATAACTAAGTTGTTACATGCTATGCTTAAAATTCCTAAGATGCTACACATCATGCCTAAAATTCCTAGGCTGTTACACGTCAAGCCTAAAAATCCTTAGTTGCTACACGCCATACCTATAAATTCTTGGTTGCTACAAGCCATGCCTAATGACTAAGTTGGTACATGCCATGCCTAAAATTCCTAAGATGGTACATGCCATGCCTAAAAATCCTAAGTTGCTACACGCCATGCTTAACAATCTAAGTTGCCACACGCCATGTTGAAATTCATAAATGATGCTACATGCCATGCCTATATTCATGCACTTAGGAAATCCTTAAAGTTGTCACACACCGCGCCCATTTTGTCTTAATATGTTACATGCCATGCTTATATTCATGTACTCAGGGAAATCCCTAGAGTTGTCACACACCATGCCCATGTTGTCTCGACATGTTACATGCCATGCTAACAACATCCAACCTAAATGGGCATGGCGTGTAACATCTCTTAGGATTTCTTTAAACCTTAAACTACTACATTTAATAAAATCAACAACTTCAAACAACATCATATGCCATTTAACCACATAATCAATGAATATGGCTACCATAACAAAAAAAAAACACTTCAAAAAACACATAATTTTATCAACAAGTTCAAATTAAAAGCAAGCATTGTAACTAATAACTCTATTATTTAGAGTTATTTGAGCTTAATTTTAATAGTAATTTAGCTTAGTTCTTGTAGTAATGCATAGAAATTAGTAAATTTTATTTAATTATTTTAAATTAGTTATTTTAGCTTTGTCAAACTAATCTAAGTTAATTTTATGCTTAATTTGGTGTTAATGTGGTTAAGAGAAGTTGTTATTGATTTATTTGTGCTTTTGTAGGTGTTTAATAAAAGAAGAATTTTAATGAAAGAAGGAGAACAATTTTGAGGTGCAGACTTCTATTGCATAGCTTTCGGTATTTTAGCCATAACTTTCTCTACAAAGCTCCAAATGAAGCAATTGTTAGACCATTAGAAAGATAAGAGACAAATATACAACTTTCATGTTTACCACTTTGCCTCAGTTCCACATGAAAGATGGTCAAAAATCTTGTTGAAGTTAACATACTATAATAGTCCTAGAGTAATTACGATTTCTGTTAATTAATTGGGCCAAGCTACGACTCACATAGTCTGGTGAGGAAATTTCAACTGAAATTGACTTCTTTCTCCACCCAACTTGGCCTAACTTCAAAGCCTATAAAAATAACCTTTCAGAGGACTTGAGGAGAGCGAAAAAAGCACTAGATTGACAGCTGAGAGTCCAGCCACAAAGTCATTAAAGCTGAGAAGATTTTGGAGGATTCAACAAGACTTGGAAGATTAAGATTATAGTTCTTGAGTTTTTTCTTTTCGATTATTCTTTTATTTTCTTAGTTTGTTTTTATTGTTTAAACTTAATTTAATGATGATGTGTGATTTGATGGGTAACTAAGTTTTTAATCTAAGATTATGATTGAACTCAATATGTAGTCTAAATTATTTATCTCTCTTTTACTTATGTTTGATAGATTTAAGTTGTTTATTTTATTCTGTTCTTAATGATTCTAATTGACTGATCACCAATTAAATTGAATTGAAAACCTAGGTAAAACCTTGATGAGAGATTAAGGTAAACCTAGAATAAAATAGCGTATGATCGAATACACTTAGTTGATTAGGTGGTTGGATTTGCATATAGGGCAAACAAACACCTATAAGCCATATGTAGCCAAAATTAGAAAACGAACTTAATGAATCTTTCTTCAATTCAATTTGCATAGACATATAGTAAATTAATTGAGATAGGTATTTTTATGAGAAACTCGACAAAGACTTGTAAATAATTTTGGACTCTAGGTTAACAACTTGATCCATTAAACTAAGTTAAGAGAGAGAGAGAGAGATAATAATCAAATAAAGTATTAAGGGACATCATAATCTTAAGTCTGGTAGTCGATTGAAGTTTCAGTTTAGTAGTTCTAATTTTTCTTTTTAATAATTTTAAAATTTGATTGTTTGAATAAGATTAGGGTGCTATAATATTAGTAGTTAATAGTAAGAATTAAAGCAATTCTTCGTGAGCAAGATACTCTATTCATTACTATATTACTTGTTAACGATACGTGTGCTTGCGTGAGAAATCAACAAGAAGTTTTTGGCACCATTGCTGGGGAATTGGTTTTTAATTCTTTCTTGTTAATATTAATACCAAGTATTCCTAATCTTACTTCCAACTTTTCTTTTTATTTTCAGATACTTTTGATTGAGGTGATGAACTATCAGTGGCCATCTGAACAATTTGTGCCTAAGAGGGTTGCTAGTGATTATGCATTGGATGCAATCAGTGTTTTAGCCACCGAAATAGATGCTTTGTCTCAGAAAATTAACGCTTGGGGTGATAATGCTTTTCAAAGTGCTTTTGTGACATGTGAACTTTGTGGAGATAGACATTTAAGTTATTGTTGTCCAACCTATTACGAATTAATGCAATTTGATGGAAGCTTCGATGGGCAGTAAAATAAGTCATACTCCAACAATTACAACTTAGGATGGAATCACAAAAATTTTTCATGGAGTAATGATCATGGTCCTACATATTCATCACAGCCTATTTTCCATAATGGTTTTCAGTCACAAGTTAGAGCTCCTATGCTAGAGAAAAAGCCTTCAATAAAGGATATGTTAATGCTTTCATGACAAAGACAAATGCCTTCATGAAAAAAACCGATGCCATCATTCAAAGTCAAGCAGAATCAATCTGAAATCTTGAGACATAAGTAGGTCAATTAGCTACTGCCATCAATAATAATAATAGACTTCAAGATGATGAAGATAAAGTAGATCAAGGAAATACCTCCAGCAGTCAAGCTCAAGATGAAGAAATTAAGCAAAAAAAGGAAAAATCTACATCACCACAAGTCAAGCCATATATGCCTCCCATTCCTTTTCTAGATACAGTTGATGTGTTAACTAAAGAGGTTATAGCAAAAGCACATTATTCAAAGAGAACTCAATTTGAGAAGTTGGATAAAAGTCAGTCTATTCCACCACCTTGGGTTAAGCAAGCATCAAATATTCAGTTAAAAACATTACAATCTCATTTTAGGAGGAGGCTACTTTCACACCTCAAACTTTTTCCATGCAAACTCAAACCTCAACCAAAGTCAAGCTATTGACTATAAAAGAGCGCTTCTTAGGAGACAACCCAAACACTCTAACTAACTTTATTTTATTTTTTATATATTTTTATTTTTATTATTAACTTATTAACACTCTTTTTTTTATTTGTGCAGGTACATGTAAAAAAATTTGAAAAAAAGTTTTTTTGAAAAAAACGGTAAGTACGACTCCCACTAGGGCCTCTCGGGCTTTAATTAATACAAGTTGTAGCCCATTATGCTCTAGGACCTGACCCCGCTTAAAAAAAACAAACACCATCGAGGTCACGACCTAGAGCGCTAGCTGTGGCGCTCTAACAGCAAGGTCATGGCCTCGTGCCCTTTTGTAAGGTGCTGTGGGTTGCCATGAATAGGCGGCCCACTACCCACTACCCAATCTCCCCTTTTTATTTGGGCCACCCATTACCCAATAAAACCCTTCTTTTCTTTTCAATTATTTTTATTTTATTTATTTATTTCTACATTAACCTTTATTTATTTTGTTTTTGTAGTAAAAAAAAATTCCTCCTAAAAAGTGAGAATGAGGAAGAAGACAATAAGGAAGAGGAGGATTATAGCTTCTACAAAAATTCATCCAATCATTAGGGGAGTATTTTTTACCTTTCCTATATTTTTTCTAACATTGAGGACAATGTTTAGTTTAAGTTTGGAGAGGTGACTTTATTTTTCTGATGATGAATATTTTGTGAAAATTTTAAATTTAATTTTATTTACATGTTTATCTAGATTTATAAATAATTTAGGTTTAGTCGGTATATGAATTTATTTTTTGTTTAAATTTTAGGAATCTAGAGTAAAGTTGTGCAAATTTTTTTCAATGATTTCTCTATCCAATGACGATAACTAGTTGTATTGAATTCTTAGCTTTTGGTGAATAAGATTTTTGTTTGGATTCCTGCTAAATCTTTTATTAAGTATCATTGTTAGGATATGATATCCACAATTTCAAACACTATAACTTTTACTTTGAATTATTGTGAATATATAGAGAATGTTTATATTGATGTAAATTTTAGATTATATCATGAATTCTAGAATTTGCTTGATTTTTCTCTTGAGGTGAAATCCTAGACAATACTTAATTAGAGACATGACTTAGGCCATCTTTGGACCGTTTGAGCCCTAAAAGCCAACCTTGTTAAATCTTTATCCCTAGTATACCCCTTTTAAGCCTAATTCTCCTTTTCTTTGTTTAACTACATAAAATTTTAAAGTCTAGCTTTAAAATAAAATTTTCAATTTTGCAACCTTCACTCCTAAGCATATATATTGTTTTAGGAAATATAGATTGAACTAAATGTTGAAAAAGGTGGAAAGGTGATGTTGCTATGAAAAAAAAAAGTTTAAAATATGAAAAGTTACCCCACTACCTACAATGCAAAGAAAATAAGTTTGGGGGTGTGAAATTGTGAAATTGTGAAAAAAAATGTTGAATCAAAGAAAAGTTCAAATGTGGAAGAAAAGGTGTACTTCGAGAAGGAAAATAAAGCTTTATATATAGATCCTAGAATAATTATGTGCTTAGGGTGATTTGAGCCACATTAATATTCTTTATCATACCTTGACCCTAGCCATACATTACAAGCTTTATAAAGTCCTATTGATCCCTAGCTTGGTGTTAGTCTACATTAGTCAAGAGAGAGATGAAAAGTAAACCTATGAAAATTTAGTACTAATTTAAAATTTGTGTTGGCATAAACTCATCCAGATATAATGATAATCTTGGTAAAAGATTACACACACATACGAAAATCCATTTGAGAATGTGCTTGCATTAGAATTGACATATGAATTTGAATGAGGCTTATATTTTTCCTAAGGTTAATGATTGATGGACATACTTTTGAGGAAATTATAAGGAATCATTGAGTTAATGCACTTTATCTTTAGTAGTAGTAGTAGTAGTAGTAGCTATATTTATTTTAGTTTTCATTAACTGAATTTGATTTTTGTAAGTTAGTTTTTTCTATGATTTGCTCGAGGACTAGAAAAATATTAAGTTTAGGGGTGTGATAACTCTATAAAGTTATTTGAGCTTAATTTTAATAGTAATTTAGCTTAGTTCTTCTAGTAATGCATAGAAATTAGTATGTTTTATTTAATTATTTTAAATTAGTTATTTTAGGTTTGTCAATCTAATCTTAGTTAATTTTATACTTAATTTGGTGTTAATGTGGTTAACAGAGGTTGTTATTAATTTATTTGTTCTTTTGTAGGTGTTTAATAAAAGAAGAATTTTAATGAAAGAATGAGAGCAATTTTGAGGTGTAGACTTCTACTACACATATTTTGGTGTTTTGGTCATAACTTTCTCTAGAAAGTTTTAAATGAAGAGATTCTTAAACCATTGGAAAGAAAAGAGAAAAATCTACAACTTTCATGTTTACCACTTTGTCAAGTTCCACTTGAAAAATGGTCAAAAATCTTGTTGAAGTTGACATACTGTAGCAGTCCTAGAGTAGTTACAATTTCTATTAATTAATTGGGCAAAATTGCGACTTACATAATTTGGTGAGGAAATTCCAGCTGAAATTGACTTCTTTCTCCATCCAAGTTGGCGTACTTCAAAGCCTATAAAAACAACCTTTCAGACCACTCTAGGAGAGTGAAAAAGGCACCAAATTGACAGTTGAGAGTCAAGCCAAAAAGTCATTGAAGTTGAGAAGATTTTGAAGGATTCAAGAAGACTTGGAAGATCAAGATTATAGTTCTTGAGGTTTTTCTTTTTGATTATTCTTTTATTTTCTTAGTTTGTTTTCATTGTTTAAACTTAATTTAATGATGATGTGTGATTTGATGGGTAACCAAGTTTTTAATCTAAGATTATGATTGAACTCAATATGTAGTCTAAATTATTTATCTTTCTTTAACTTATGTTTGATAGATTTAAGTTATTTATTTTATTCTGTTCTTAATGTTTCCAGTTGACTGATCACCAACTAGATTGAATTGGAAACTTAGATTAAACCTTGACAAAAGAGATTTAGGTAAACCTAGAATAGAATAGCATATGATCTAATACACTTAGTTAATTAGGTGGTTTGATTTGCATATAGGGCAAATAGACACGTGAAAACTATAATTAGTTGTTAGTTAATTTTTTTCTTTTTAATAATTTTAAAATTTAGTTGTTTGAATAAGATTAGGATGTTATATTTAGTAGTTAATAGTAAGAATTAAAATAATTCTTTGTGGGAACGATACTTTATTCATTATTATATTACTTGTTAACGATACATTCACTTGTATGAGAAATCAACACTAACAACCCCATTGACACAAAATAATATTCAAAAATCAAACACTCTATTTAATAGATTGTCAAGGAACATGGTTTTCAAACAATAAAACCCACTCAAAAACACAACAAAAAATTCAATATTGACTAACTTCCCTCTTTATGCAATTATTGTGAGTGATTACTTTACTCTAAACTTATTCAAACACTTTACTTTTTTTTGGGAATGAGGAATGAATCAAATGATGTAAATGCTCAAATGCTCTGCTCTTAGTCAAAGATGTAGAAATGATTTTGACAATTTTTATATTCAAATGGCATGTAACAACATTTGTTTTCAAGAAGGCATGTAGCAAATTGTGGGGAAGGTTATTTTCAAAAATGTTCGCTTGAATATGAGGAGATTTCATTAAAGGCAATTTTGTCCTAAAATCTTTCCTCTTGTATAAAAATACTTAAAATTATGAGAAGGTTATTTTCAAAAACACCTTTTCTTTGAGGGTAATTTTCAAATTTAAGCCAATCTTAAAGTATTAGTTGTCCACAATTTGATTTGATTTAAAAGACTTGATTTAAAAGCTTGCTAGAAACTTATAAAAAAGTTGAATTGGTTTAAAGGAATTGAGGTGAAACTTAATCAGTATATTGTGAAAAAATTAGCACCAATTAATGTCAGTGGGTGCTAAATTTTAAAACTATAATCCTTGAAACATATTATCTATATATATTATACTTGATGATTGAACAAAATTGTGAAAGGCATGTGCTAGTAGAAATCCCTAGGTTGTTTGTGATTATGATATGGATTTCTAAAGTTGTTTTCCCTATATTGTTGTGTGTGTGTGTGTGTGTGTGTGTATACATGTTTTTAAAGATGGGGAAACAAACCTTTGACAAGTTTTCACTTTAAAATTAGCCTTGCAAGCTTCATGTGGTGCTTAGGCCAATGGCTATTATTTGACTTACAGAAAGTGACATTTTACTTGTTGTTCTCATCAATGCATGTTGTTTGGATAATTATTATGCCATGCCTCAAAAAAAATTTGTGCATAAATATTTGATTTATGAATATACAACATATTGCTTTATCACGTTTTTTGAATGCATCAAAATTATTTTGTTTTTCTTTTAATAAAATATAAACACTCAAGGGTAAGACCTATTACCATACCAGGTTAGTGTGGTCTTGGAGCATAAAGTAGTGATTATTCGTTGATTGATATTTGATTTTAAAGGGAGACCTAAAGCCCAATTTTATATTTGATCGTGTAGGGCATCCACGAGTATGTAAAAGGGGACCTGAAGCCTCGATTTTATATTTGGTGGTGTGGGAAGTCCCACGAGTAGGTAAAAGGGGACTTGAAGCCTTGAGCATCAACTTATACTTGGTGGTGTGGGTGAATAAGTGATGATGTTATTAACACGAGAGAAAGAGCCTAAGGGTTATATTAAATCTACGCGAGGATGATGCTCACATATTTGATTTCTCATTAAACATGGCACGGCATTAATATACTTAAAATCTGTTTTTACATGGCAAGTGATGTTGTACTTGTTCATTGGTGATTAGATATAACCCATTCTTATGTTTAAGATTAATTATGGTATACTTGTCATGAGTTTACTATTGATATGAGATTGAAGTCAAACGGATATCAGCACACTAAACATAAACGTATTGAAAGATTTCGTTAGTATGCATACAAGCTTGATTTGTGAAATACATATGTTTTACTTATAAATTAACATTTGAGACTTTCAAGGCTTATATTCCTTCCATTCAATTGATTATATTTTCATCGATCATTCTTTGATTCATAAATGTTCTACCTTTTTGTTTATTTCCCCTCCCTGCCTGCTCATTGAGTTGATGATCATTGAGTCTGTGAGACTCACCCACATATATTATTGTGCAAATAAATAAATAGTTAAGGACATCGTTGGCAAGGATACCTTCGACAACTGTGTAGGTAAATGGCATCTCTTAGCTATCTTTTGTGTCACTCCATTGTTCAGTCGTTGAGTCGTTTTCGATTTATAAAAAGTGATGTATTTTAAACTATTTTCGATTGAGGCCCTTGGATTTTGTAAATTTAAAATTTAGAGTAATGTTATTTAAGACACATTGTACGGATACTTGATGTTTCTATTATAAAATTTGACATGTGGTGAAGAAAATTTGGTTATTATTGTTATGGTGCATACTATTGGTGATATAATCATATTGATGTTAATGACATTAATTGGAGTAGTAAGGATGATATAAGGAAAGGAAAATATTGATAAAATAAAAATGTTAAGAAGGTTAGTCGAGTTGTGTGGATTTACCTACATGATTTGTGCAATGATAATGACCGTAGGTGAGTCGTTACATATTTGAATCCTTCTTTTTCATAATTAAAAAATAAAGTTATCCAAGAAAATCAATACATTACATGGAAAGCACAAAAGTTGAATTACAATCTAACTGATTAGGTCCCTTCACTTGTCATGTGACAACAATCTTAACAAGCAAACTATTTTATTTTCAATTTATATTATATATTAAATTTGAAAATTATTTGATAGTGATTGTAATTTCTAATCTCATTAAAAAAGCTTGTTAAATTGATATTTTTTGAGGGCCCTCTTTGATATTGTTGCAAGGAAGGCAACATGGGTTATGATTGAGTTGAACCATTGGAACTACCGCCCTATAATCCTTTGTAAGTGCCTCACAAATCACAACCATCGGAACGACAGAGCCTAGAGTAGCCATAGCTGAGATCGAATGGAAATGGAACAAGATCTTTTTGCTTTTGTTTTGAGTAGAGGTAGACACAACAAGACTGTTAATGCAAATAGAGTTTAGATGGAATTAAAAGAATTGATAAAATTAACTTCAAAACAAACCTTTTAATAAAGGTTATCTTTAAGACTTATTTTGTTCTCACCATTTAGTGCATGTTTGGCCTAGCTTTTTTTCAGCTTATCTACCCCTTAAAAGCAGAAGCCAAGCCAAACATAATTTGTTGAAAAGCTCTTTAAAAAAAAATAATTTTTTTTAAGAACAAAATTTTTAAAAAAAGAGCTTAAAAAAAAGCTCCATGGAGGAGCTTTTTCTTCTCTTCTTTTAAAAAAACATTAATTTTAAGGAAAAACTCATCTCTCAATTAATCTCCCTCTCCTCTTCTTCCCTCTGCAAATTACTATTCTTCAACGTAAAACATGATTTCCCTCTTTTTTACCTCTTTCTACAAAAACTAATAAAAAACCAAAAAACCCAACAACAGAATATAAAAATCTAGAATTTTTTTTATCTTACAAAGATTAAGAGAAAAAAAAATCTAAAATTCAAAACTGCATTCAGATACTATTTAAAGATTTTCTCTCTTTTTCACCAAAAAAGATTTTAATATTAAATATATTGTTTCCTCTTTTCTCTTATTTTTTGGGAATTAAAGCATATGGTCTGATTGCTTGTTAGATCAATAAAAATCTAATATTATTGCTACTATACAAGTTTGAAAGTTATTCCTTTTTTTGATTGATTTCTTCGATTTTAACATATGAAATTATATATAAACTTGAAGCATAACATTATAGCTTATTAGGTGATTGAAGATGGCATTAATACCCTTTATGGTAATTTTAATCAAAATTAGAGCTTACATAATTTATTTTGTTAAATAGTTTTAACTTAATTCTAAAAGCTATTATTTTTCATAAGAGCTTAATAATAGCTTTTAAGTTAAAAAAAAGCTAGGCCACACAAATGAAAACAATGTGAATAGTTTTAGGAATACAATAAAACTAACATCTAATTTCGTCTTACACTTTAGGAAAGTCATCCGATAGATACATCTTAGAGTTTGTAAAATTGTTCGGTTTTAGAATTTACTTTCTGCAACAAGTAAATTATAACGAGTTTGGACACTTTTATAATTGATGGGAACTTAAGTGTCAATGTTAATTTTCATAACACAATACTTCTGTTGCTCTTAACTTCTCTATTCTTGTTTTGTTTTTATTTTGATATGTCAAAATGGTTGGCAGTAAGTCTTTTATAAAGGATTGTAAGTGTGTCTTCTTAAAAAACACAACCTTTTCATCAAAGTACCTTTTTGTTTTAAAGATACTTTTACATTTTGTAGAACATAACCTTTAGATAAAGATATTGTTTTGACAATCACCTTATCGAAAAACAACCATTTATTTTATAAGACATAACTTTTGAAATACAATATGAAAAGATAACTTTTCATATCACTTTATAAAAGGACAATCACTCATTCTATAAAACATAACTTTTAAGCTTTAATATGAAAAGATAATTTTTCTTATTCAAACTTTTGATTTGTAGTGGTTTTTCAATTATCACATAACTTTTGAGTTAAGATAAATTTTCATGTTAAAAAACAATTCTTTTATTTTAAAAATACACCAATAAAAAAAACAAAGAAAATAACTCTTCTAATCCCTTCACCTATCAAACCAACCTTTCTTCTTTCTTCTTCTACTTGATATCCAAAACCTCTACTCTCTCTTCACTTCATCAGCCATCATCACAAAATGTTTAGATAACACATGTTAAAAGATATAAAATGAATATAATACTTTTTGTAGGTGAGAATTATTATAGTTTATAAATGATAACAACTACCATCAGTAAAATCCAAGTCCAATTAAAATAAATAAAAACATTTCTGAGCCTTTTTTAAAGTTTGATTAATTAAGCATTCTTTGAAAATTCTCAGAAGTTGTAGTTAAAAAAATTCTGAATTTTATGAACAATGATGTGTCCATTTTGTTGATGTTCCAATGTGTTATGTTAACATTGTATTGTTGTTGTATATGATCACTATCCGTGGTTAGACAAAGGCGATGGCCAGCAGGACAAAGACCCACCGATCGGAACAGCAGTGAGGAGATGGTTTCGGAGAATTAGAGACACGATTTTGAAGCAAGCATCTCACATAGCTTTGATAATCCCAACAACTTGTATACTGGCTTTGGCATCTCATGACTTGAACATCAAGATGTGCTTTTCTCTTAGTCCGATTGGAATTTCAAATAATTGGAATGTAGGCAGAGTATGAACAAGGACAACTAATCAGGATTCGGAATTAGGATTAATAGAGGAACAAAAACCCTAGTTCTAGGAATTAATGCACTGGGATTATTGTGTGCATATGAGTTATAGCAAAACCCCTAGTTCTGAGAATTAATGCATTAGGTTGCTGACGATCTTTAGTTCTTTATGTATTCAATGTTCATTTATTCCTAGGCAAATTTGCTTACCCACCTTTCCTGGTATATAAAATTATTGTTGATTCTAGGTAAGTCACGATCTTTAGTTCTTTGAGTATTCAATGTTCATTAAATCCTAGGAAACTTTCGCCTACCTATGCCTATATATAAGATGACTACACCAACCCAACCCAACTCAAATCGAATTTTATATTGGGTCTCGCGGATCTTGGAACACCTCAGAGTACACAACAATGGAACAAATCCAATCTCTTCTCCCCTTTTTTTTCGAGATTTGAGTAGATTAATTCATAAAAAATTAGCTTCAACTATTCTATCATTGTCCTTTTGAAAAGTTAAAAATTCATTGACAAAAGTAAGGAATAAAACATTCCTTGTAACTCAGGGCTGAGCAACCATTCGGTTGTAACTACACAACCGACCGGAACTGACAGCGACCATCACAATCGACGTAGTTTTTCGATGTCGATTTTGGCGTCGGTTGTGACTGTCGATTTTGAAGGCACTGCAGTTCGACTGCTGGGGGCAATTCCTTCTCAACCGAACTGACCGAAAAATCAGAAAGGATGCAATTCCCGTTATATATCTCATTAAATTCCCCCTCTTCCTTTCCTTCCCTTCCCAAGTCCTGATTGTTGATAGATTGGCCGCCCCCTTTTCTTGAAAGCCCCCTAAAATTAAAAACCTCCCCCTTCTTCCTTGATCCTTCACTTGCTGACTGCCGTTGCCGACTTGCCATCTCTTGCTGTCTTGTCGTCTCCTTGCCAGCCATTTATCTTCAAGGTATGTTGTGTTGTTGACAAATTCTATTGTTGGGCTGAGGATCTTAATTTTGCTAAGGCCTTATTCTAAGAATATTTTAGTTGCATGAATGTCTTATGCCTTTTCTTTCCTAATTGCTATCTTTGGTAAAATCAACCAAAATGAAAAAATCTTTAACTCAGACAAACACTTGGGGCTTGTTATATGTATGGACATCAACATTAATTTTCAGAACTGTCTTTCTGTTTTGATGTGGTATCTTGGGTTTTAGTTGGTTTGATGCTGTTGGTGATTTTGTCGAATTTTGGGTTATGTATTTTGGGTCCGGTTTGTTGCTGGTTGGTTTTTTATTGACTCTTTCTGCTGCTAGGTGATGTTTGTCTTGAAGTCTGAGGGATTCATGTCAGACCAAAATTTAGCATTTCTTCGAAGAGGATTTATGAGATTCAATGCATTGTTGGTTCCATATTCGTGAAGACTAAGGTTTCAACTAATGCTTTTAATCTTCTGTGGATGCTATTTTTGCCATTGTAGTATGTTTCTGTTGGTATTAAAGTGGTTCCCCTAGTTATAGTTCTGAGTTGATGTGGAATGTCAGCTTTGGTTTTAGTTCAAGTGTTCTTTCCTTGCATCATTTTCCCTCTTGGTGCAGGTTTCCCCTATGGGGGCTTTCCTTAAAGGACTTTGGCAACTCAGTTATAGTATTAGGCTTATGATAAGCCATTTTTAGTCATAATCTGATGTAATCCAGCAGCCTGTAGCATTAGGCTTTATATTTGATGTTATTTCCTACTAAGCAAGCTCAATTTATTAATTTATGTTGTACTTCATGCATTTAGATTAATGCCATGGATGATTGCATTGCATATTATGGGTCTGTTTGGTAACCAAAAAATAACTTGTTAAAGAAAAATTTTTTCAATATAAAATATTTATAAAAAAATTTAATTTTTTTGTTATTCGGATAAATTGTGGAAAGCAATTTCTATCGTTTGGATCATTCTGTGGAAAATATTTTCCATCATCTCTAGTGGAGTTATTTGGATGTTAAAGTGATAAATAGGTGTTGCTTACAAAATAATGGTGTCACTTGGTTTTCATTAATTTGGATTCAAAATTAAGAATAGACTTGAAAATAGACAAAATCAATAATGATATTTCTTAAAACATTTAATCACATATTTATAATTAAAATAAGCTCTAGTTTTCAAAAATTTTTCTATTTCATCACTTTTTTACCGTAACATTTTAGAAATATAAATATCATCAATTGTGTAAAACATCTAAAACTTATACTATGTGTATTCATTAAATGATGATCATTGAAATATTTTTTATTATAATATTAGTAAGATTTATTCAATTTATAAATAAAAAATTAATTGCATTGAATGATTTTATTAAAAAAATTATTTGTTTAATTTTAATAATATTTAATAATTTAAACATTAATATTTTAAAATAAAATTTTTTAGTTAATATATTTTTTACTTTTTTAATATTTTAAATTAAATATCAATATTCATCGAACCAATAGTCCTATGCTTGGAATAAGAGTTTTTTTATTATTATTCTTTGGAAATTGTCTAATGTTGAAAGACATTTTATATGGTCAATGGGTGTTTTTCCTATTTACTTGTAAACTGTTTTACATTTGTAATTAAATTTTCACAAATATAAATCTTGAAAATATTTTTCAAAATATTGTACGTCAAAACAAATAGACTTGACCTTTTCTCTTATCTTTTCCATTTTATTTAATATTTTTGTTAGCCAATTTAATATATGGTGTTTATTACTACTTTAAAAAAATAAATTATTGGTTAAGAATTCTTATAAATAAATAACATGGTGTTTATTGTTTTTTATTAAAAAAATTATATAGCGTTTAATATTTTTTAACCAAAATTAAACTATGTGGTGCTTGTTTATTGCATTTCTTAAAAAAAAATCGTATGAACTAAACTACCTATTTAAATAAGATGGGGCTGATTTCAATTAAAAATATGGACTTGATTGGTTATGTTTCAGATTTTAGTCATTTAAGCTCAAAAAATGAGTTGGAATACCTCAATTTCGATTGACTGATTTTCCTTTTTGACCTGTACCGATACTCTCCCCAGTGTAACTTATAAAAAAAAAAAAGAATTCCAACCAACCACACAAAAAAAGGAATCCCAACACCTAAAAAAACAAACTATTCAATTACTGTGTAAAAAAAAGCCCAACATCGAAATTTTCAGCACAAAAGAGTTCGTGAACGACCTAAAGTCAACCACGAAACCATCGGTAGATCAACTTATCACAGCCAACCATAACATAATTGGTAGCAATAAAGAAGATAACATCGCTCAGCAAGCAAAAGGCACCAGAATCACAAAATAAATGATCCCATAACATCACTGTTGTGGAAACTGACCAAGAAACAACAAAGATAAAACTCAGAGAAATTAAGCAAATAGAAAAAACACAAGAATTTACGTGGTTCAGCCTTTTACCTACGTCCACGAAGTGAAACTGTTTTTCTATTATTGAGAAATTAAAGTACAATAAATTGACCTCTATGGTTCTCCAAACCAACCCAAGATCCCTTGCACACTTTTTCTCAATAATCTCCTAAGAACACTCACCCAAATAACTCTAGCTCCACCTAAAGCAAAAGACAAAGTGACAAGATGTTCCTTTTCTAAAGCTCTCAAAGCACTATTTGCAATTCTAAAGCCTAAAATCCACTTTTATAGTATAAAAGTTCAAAGTAGAATGTGATTAGGACTCGATGTGGAATAAGAAGTTTAAAACCATACAACTACCCAATGTTGTACACAAACAAGAATCCTAATCAAATAAGATTTAGAATTCTAGTCAACCTAAAACTTAACAAATCTCCACTTTTGACTTGAATTCAAACTCCTTAAACCTCTTCCACCAGTCGCACTTAACTTCCTAACTCCAGCTACTTTTCAACACCTTGAATAACTCTCCAAACATAAGACTTTCCAAATCATTGGCTTTTATAATTACCACGACTACACATACCAAATCAAGCATGGTCCAACACTCGATTCCACAAAACGATAAATGCACCTGTGTAGTCGTCCAGTCAATGGCACTAGTTGACTTCAGAAAGGGACCTCGACAACCCTTCCAATTCACTACTGGCAAGATTTTTCATCCTTTCATCATCATCTACACCATGGGAACCTTTCATCACCTCTTTGGCAAATGAAATCTCACTTTGGTAGCTACCATCTCTTATGCACTGTTCCTATCCCTTCAAGGCCTCGCATTCTAGATGATACAAGCCATTATGCAAATTCCCCTTCATCAGGACCATGTCGCCTTGTGTGACTTTTACCACTCCATTAAAAGCAGAATATCCATATCCTTTGGAGTCTAACAAGCTCAATGATATTAGATTCTTACGCATCTTCGGGACATAAGCCACACCACCCAAAGAACACACAACCTCATCAAACATTTTGATTTTCACCACTCTAAGACCCATGACCTTCACTACTGACTTATTGCCTAAAGTCAAATTCCCAGTCACCCCTTCTTGAAGTAAATCAAAACAATCTTTTTGATAACATATGTGAGTGACAAAAGTAGAATCTAAATACCAATCAGAATTTGCATCCATATTTTCTGAGATTGTAAGGACATCACAATCATCACCTTCAGCAATGAAAGCACACTTACCTTTGCTCTTGTTACTTTCATCCCCTTTTGTAGGACAATCCCTTTTAATATGTCCATACCCTTTGCATTAAAAGCACTGAACATTATTGGATCTGGACTTGCCACCTTTAGATCCCTTACTAGTTGACTTCCTCCTATGAACCTTAGTTACCAATGCCAAGCCATTTGGATCTCTATCCCCTTCCTTACTTTTCTTTCGGGCTTCACGAGACATTAACGTTGCTTGTGCTTGTTCTAACGTTATTGTATCCATCCCACATATCAAAGATTCCATAAATACCTCATAGGAGTCTAGGAGCGAAGTCAGGAACAACAATGTCTTTTCCTCTTCCTCCACCTTCACATTAACCTTCTTCAACTGATCAATGATCCCATCGAATTCATTCATATGCTTCATGAGGTCTCCATTCTCCTCCATCTTTAAGCGATACAACTTTCGCCTATGTTATAATTTGTTGGAAAGACTTTTCGCTAAGTAAATCTTTTCTAACTTTGCCCATAACCTTGGAGTAGAATCCTCATCAATAACATGGTTAAACACATTATCTCCAATGCAAAGCTGAATAGTGCTCACACACCTATTAAAATACCTTATACATTGATATGGTGATAAATAAAATTGATCGGATGCAAATTGAGGTCAATTAAAATGTTTAAAAGTGATAAAAGACGAAAGGAGTAGTTTAGGATAAAATATTCAGCACGCGAGAAAATAATAATAAAATAATAATAATTTTATCGGAGGAGAATTTGTGAGATAAAAGGTGATTCGAAAGTCAAGTGAGGCATAATAAGGTATTTTGGGTACCAAGGAGACAAGATAAAATTTTTAGAATAAAATAATATTTTATTAATAAAATAATATTAAAATATTAATTTTTAATCGGATGTCGAAATTAGTCATGAAGAATGATCATATGATTGATCCAAGTGAGGGAGAAGAAATACAAGTGAATTTTTGGTGAAATGAGCGACAAAAGTGAAATACGCGTGTTTTGTTAAGTCGAACCAACGCGGATAAGTAAATATTTAAATATTGTGGTAATACTGCATTGAGGTGCAATTTTTATATTTCGATGGTACACGCATCGAGAAAGGAAGTTAGATGAAAATTGAAATTTTTAGACGTATTAAAAAGATCAAAATTGGAATATAAAGATTAAAGGATATGTAGTGAAATTAGTGAGAAAAATAAAATAATCATAGAGTAAAAATAAAATAAAATATTAGAAGACCAACATGGGCAGCAGCCCATGTGGTCAATAAAAGTGTCAAAAACTCTTTACTTAGTGAATTGGAGGGGGGGGGGGGGTGGCCATGTGGACCAACAAGTGAAAGAAGAAAAAACAAAATTTTGATGTGGCCGGCCATGAAGGAAGTTTGTGGAACATTCAAGAGAGAAATAAAATATATATATATGTGTAATTGACCAAACTAAGTAAAGAGGACCAAGAAGAAAAGAGAGGTCGGTTGAGGGAGAGTAAAGGAGAAATAAAAGACCAAAGGAAGAAGAAAGAATCGAGAGAAAGAAAAACAAAAAGAAAATCATGCATGAGAAAGGAAAACAAAAGGAAAAGAGAGTTGAGTTGAGGGGTTGTTTTTGCTACCATTCAAGAAGGGAAAGAGAGCCATTTAAGGGCTGATTTTGGAGGCTGGAAAGAGCTGTTTTTCTGCTGGTTTTGGAGGTTGGAAAGTGCCATTTTTCTGCTGATTTTGGAGGCCAAAAAGTGCAGAATTTTGCAGCAGAAAATTTAAGGTTTGAGTTGCTGTTTTAATGGTTAATTGTGGTTGTTTTGCCTACAAATTTTTTGAAGGAAAGGTGCAACTTAGCTGCTAAAATTTTAAGAAAAAACAGAGCAGCATAGCTGCTGATTTTGGAGCCAAAATAAGCAGTTGTAGCTGCTGAAAAATTGAGAGATAAAAAGCTAGGAAGTGTGATCGGTGGTGAGAGGGAGAGAAAGGAAGAGAATGGATGGTTTGTGCATGTGAAGAGAAGAAAAAGGAATACAACAAGGCTGCTAGACGATGGAAGAGAAAGAAAGAAAGAAAAGAAAAGAAAAAAAAAAGAAAAGAAAAGAAAGGAAAAGAAAATAACAAGGAAAGTGGGCATGGCCCAACAAGCAAGGAAAATTGGACATGGTCCAATAAAGGAAGGATGGGCATGACCCAATTAAAAAGAAATGGGAGAAGTCCATGAATAAGAGTCCAAAAACAACAAAGGAAGAAAAATCCAAAAGAAAAGGAAGGTGGAGATTTGGGCCAACCTAGCTTAATTGGGTAAAAATTTCTTTATTCTTTACCATGATTTATTTTGAAATTGGATTATATGGAGGCTAAATTATTTTATGTAATTATGCATTGGTTAATTGGTAATATGAAGTAAATTTAAGTTGCTTAAAAGGTTGAAATAGGCACTTAATACCTTCAATAAGTTACTGGTGTTAATACTCTAAAGAATTACGTGAACGAAGGATGTAATTAATTATAGTAAAAATATATTAAGATGTGAATTAAGTGAGTGGATTTATGATAGAATGAGAGAAAGAAAAGTAGAATTGGTTCACTAAATGTATTGAATTTAAATGGTTGCTAGGAAAGCGTGTTGAACGAAGTAGGTGACGGGCAATTAGGTATAATTATACGCATATACGAAGTAATAGCGAAGTGGAAATCCCGCTATTGTGAGGTGAGTAACCTTACCATCATTTTTATTATCTAAAGTATGTTTTTAATTGATTTTGATGAAATTTTATGAAAATGAAATTAAATGGTAAATCTTGAGTTTTACAAACAAAATGTGTCTACATGAAAAGATGTTATAAATTGTTTTAAAATTGAATGATGATTTTGAAAAATAGAGTAATTGGAGACCACTTGTTATGTTGAAAAATTTATGATTTGAATAAATGGCTTATGATAATATTTGCATGAATGGCTGAATTGGTATTTATGTTGAAATATATGAAATGTGTATTTAGCCTTGAAAGGCTGTGAATTACAATAATTGCCATGTCATGCTAGAATGAATTTTATTGTATGGTGGGTTTAGCTTGCTGCAGTGGGCGGATTCTGTGGACCAGCTTATTAAAGGGGCACAGAATCCGGATATATATATATATGTACCTCGGTTGGAGAGGCACGTAGGGTATCTCCTGAGGTATGGTTAGAGTTCACGTCACGTCGAACCACCTCGTGATGATGAACTCCGCTAACGCCAAGGAACGACTGTGTTTTTCTCAAACTAAAAATATGTTTTACGTGTATAAGAAATTTTAACAGCCTTGGCGGGCTCTAGTGTACACCTCTGATCAAGGTGTCACCGAGTACTAGTTGATGGCATGAGCCAAATGTTTATGAAAATCATAAGCCTTAATGAGAAATTAAATGAAATACAATCGTTTGCATGGGTTGGGATGAATTTTCAAATTGTGAAATACGTATTGTGATGGGATATATTAATTGTCTCTTTTTACTCGGCTTTAGTTGATTTAAATGGTATTTGTTTACTCACTGGGATTTTATAATCTCACCACCCTCCTTTTCACCCATTTCAGGTTCAGAGTAGGCTGTTGATAGCTGATTCCATCGAGGGCTTCTATTGGATTAGCGTCATCCACACAGTAAGTTCATAATTTTCCTTAATTCTGGTTATTTGTGGGCACACTTGATGTTGTAAATTTAAATTAATTTAAATACTCTAGTTTATTGTGTTACAGTAAGAATGAATTTATTCAGTTGTTACGTTACAAAAAGTATTTACGTATAACTCTAAAATTACTGATTATAAGAAAATAAAATATTTTATTGAATATTTTGTTTTATCTTCTTATTATATTCAAATAATTATAAATTCATTTTAAATAAAGGTTTTAGATGCTTAAACTTATTTTTGAATATGAATTATACGATTGGTACTTGTTTACTACATTTTTTTTAACTGGTTTTGAAATTTTTAGTGAAAAATGACCAAAATGCCCCTGTGAGACAAAATTTTTATTTTATTAGTTTTAAGTTGAAAATAGCTTAAAATCCTTTAAAAAATAATATTTGGCAATAGTTACTCACCGAGGAAAATGAGAAAGTGATATTAAGCCTTGCGAGGTTTCGGTTGGCATTCCGGGATATGGGTGCCCATCGGAGCACCGCGGCGATTGTCACGGGTTCGAGGGGAGTTCCGAGTCGTGACACCTTTGCTCCAACTCTACCCATTCAAAATCCTTCATGTCATCTGGTTGCCCTTCCTCCTTTCCTAGCAAGGGGTGCATTAAACCTTGCTGCACAAGGAGATCTTTCATCCTTCTTGGCTACTACGTGAAACTAGTCTTCCTATCAAACTTCTCAATTAAAAAATTCGTAGAACTAGTAACTTTCGACATCCTTGTTGAATCTTGAATTTACTGAACCCAAAGCTCTGATACCAGTTTGTTGTGGAAATTGACCAAGAAACAACAAAGATAAAACCCAGAGAAATTAAGCAAATAGAAAAAACACAAAAATTTATGTGGTTCGACCTCTTACCTACGTCCCCGGAGTGAAACTGTTCTTCTATTATTGAGAAATTAAAGTACAATAAATTGACCTCTATGGTTCCTCAAATCAACCCAAGATTCCTTGCACACTTTTTCTTAATAATCTTTTAAGAACACTCACCCAAACCACTTTAGCTCCACCTAAAGCAAAAGACAAATGTAGACACCCATTCAATAAAAATATAAAAAAATAAATAAAAATAAAAAAAATAAAAAAGAAAGAAAAGTCTGGAGGTTAGCATGGCCTCCATAGTCAACAAAAACAGAGCATTAAATGCTCCTCCGACGGTTGGGATTTGAAGATCTTTCTGACAGATTTGTTTTTGACTTGAAGGCCACCCCGAAAATCATACTGAACTGAGCATGATTGCCCTCTCTGATTGTCTAAAACTTTGGACAACTGGGTTCTATAAGAACCCTAAAATTTCTAAAGCAAAGGTGGGATTTTTGGGAGGAACCAAGAAACAACCCAGAAAACCCAATCTTTCCAGATCAAAAAGCAACAAAAAAATCCCATTCTCAAAACCAACAAAATCACAAAATCAGATCCAAAGGTCCTAAGTTCTACTAGAAAACTACCCTAGCCACAATAAAAACAATAAATCAAAATCAATAAAAATAGAGCAAAAAAATAAATAAACAAAAAAAATTAGTGTTTTAAAAAAGGGGTTGATTTGTGTGGGTGTGGGAGGCCGGCGACAAAAGAGGGTGACAAAGAAAGGGAGATTTAGGATCTAGGACCGTCGATCTGTGATGGTAGGGAATAGAAAGAAGTCATCGACTAACGAAAAGGAAAAAGAGAGGGAGAGAAGTCACCAATCGACAAAAAGGAAAAAGAGAGGGAGAAGAGAGAGAAGGGAAAGTTTTAGAGAGAAGGTAGAAAGGGTTACAGCTAGAGAGAGAAAAGAAGGCAGAAAACAAGAAGAGAAGGGAAAATGAAGGTTTAAACACTTAAGGTTAGGATTTTCAAAACGATGTCATTTTAGAAAATTACAGTCTACCAAACAAGCACCTAAAACTGTGCGTTTTGAGCTCTACCTTGTGGGTCTTAGGAAACAAATCTGGCGCAGCAGATTTGGGCTTCTGTGGGTCATTGAGTTGGGCTAATCTGAGCTTGGAAAGGTATAATCTTTCTTTTTGGTTTGGGCTTGTTTCAATTGATTTTGGGTCTAGCCCATTTTGTTAAATAAAATGCATTTTTTTGTTATAATTTAAACCATATTAGGAAAGGTTATATATATATATATATATATAATACAAATGCTCATTTTAATGTTAGAAAATCAAAATAAAAAATAATAATAGTAATAATAATAAAATAATAATAAAAATGCAGAGTTTAGAAGAACATATATATATATATATATATAATAAGTAAATAAATAGTAAGAAAACTAATAATAGATTTAGTTTGGTTAAAAATAGCAATAATAATAAGCAAATGAGAGGAATAAGAAAAAAGAAAAGAAAGAAATATTCATATTTAGATACTTGTAAATGTAATATATATTTTAAAAAAACAACATGATACAAATATAANTAAAAAAATACATGATACAAATATAAAAAAATTATAAGAAAAATGAAATGACTATTTGAGAGATTTTACCTAAAAGGGGCAAAGAGTTGCCTCTTTCTGGTGGATTTTTTAGGTGTGGAGTTTGAGATGGATTTTCATTGAAACGTCGAGATAAATCCGAACTCTATACTCCAACACCCATTAATTCAAATAATTGTTTAAAAAATATAAAATGAAATAAAAAATAAAAAAAATAAAAAAAGTAAATAACAAGCATTAAAGAAAAATTTTAATAATAAACACGTAAACAAGGTAATAAATTACCTTAAATTATTAAACACATAATTGGATGTATTATGAACCATTTAAATTAACAAACGCGTGCATGTAGATATCATCATTTTCTTCTATCATAGGATGCCACATTTATCGTGTAAATGGGGCAAGAATTTCGATGACGGGATTCCCTTAAAGAACTTGTAAAGATGAGTTCTTCCAAGGATATCTCTAAATGAGGAACATTTCAAAACTTCACCAAAGCGTTAGGATGGTTTTCGAATGATTTTTCAATAAAAAATTATCGACCCCATTATTTAAAACAAACAAATCACGACATCATTTTACGCTTGCATCATGTGCATAGGTACTACCGAATAAAGGATTCAATCGGATAACATAATAAAGAATTAATTAATAAGAAAGATTAAGGAAATACAAGAATAAAATCAAGGTAGGCTACAATAGGATAACTTAAGATTGAATGGTACCGTTAGTGGAACGGGCGTAACAGAAGTGCTAACCCTTCTCCGTGCGTAACCGCACCCTCGAACCTATCTCTAAAAATTGTAGACCAGATCTCGTTCTTTCGACGGATCTAAAATTAATTTAGGACTTCGTCGATTAGAACCGAGTTAATAGGTGACTAATCACACCTAAAATATATAAAACAAATTGGTGGCGACTCCTAGTTATTCTATTTTCACCTACGTCTAGCGGTCGGGTTCCTAGACCCGTACTTAACGACAACTTGGCAACTCCGCTGGGGACATCGAGAGTCAAGCCATTAATTAATCATAAGTTATCTTAAGCTTTAAATAATTTGGTGTTTTCTCTAGCGTCGAGTATTTATCTTGCATATTTTTTTTAATGCATTTATTTATTTTGCTATTATTACTTTACTGTCTTTAATAATTGTGGGATTTTAGGATAAGGGGAGTGTGAAATTATTGGTCCGAGGTCGGTATATTCCTCTTTACACACAACACATCTTGCATTCATGCATAAGCCTTCTACTCGGGCTTTGTCCTTAATTAGGAGGGAGTTAAGTAGTTACGCTTTCATGAGGTGATAACCTCCTCATAGGCTAGTGAAGACTTCGACTCAGATCGAACGCAGTCCATTTGAAGCCTATAATGGGTAAGGACCGGGGTGCCTTACTAGTCCGTGTAGACGACAGTGAGAAGCGATTTGGGAACCTTTAGCTCCATTTTCGACCTGAACTCAGCATGTAAAATACCGAGAGTCACCTTGCCTAGGTAGAGCTTCACCCGTGAGAGAATACCCTCTGATTAGGTACACAGAAGGAATGGTCATATTCCCTCTACCTTAAATTTTTCTCTGTAAAATAATGAAGGTATCTTGCGTATCCATGTTATTAATTTCATTAGAATTACTCTTAATTTTTCTTGTATATACTAACTTAAACCTGTTGCCATTTTTGCATGTGCACATTTGCATCATACTTTTGCATCTAGGAAAAGTATTTGTCACTAAACAACTATTGACGGAGTACATCCAATTGCATCCATGGAGTCATCATAGCCACCTTCAAGCTACAACAGAATATATGAAGTGACTTAGCACATGGCGAGTGCCCAACAAAGTGAGGGGGATTGCTTGCCAAAAGATCACATCTCATCACTACTAGATAAGGTCCACGTTGATCTTAAATAGAATGACTTCACCGATCTGCTTGACATATGGGATAGGTGGGAGGCCACCACTCGAGTGAATTTCGATAAGAAATATGGCCATATAGCTCGGCTCTTTAAGGTCCAGATTGATGAACAGTTGTTGAAGGCCATTGTACAATTATGGGACCCGTCGTATAGGTATTTTGTGTTTAATAAGGTGGATATGGTCCCAACAATTGAAGAATACTCAACTCTCCTTCAAATTGATCTTGGTAATCTAGATAAAATATATTAGAGAAGACAAAAGACTGGGCACAGGCGAAAGCTAGCTATGATGATGGGTATTACTCCGGGGGAAGTCAACCAAAACCTAAGAAAAAAGGGAGACAATGAATGTATCCCATGGAGTTTTCTACGCAGCTATATCATGAAGCATCAAGACACCGAGCAAGGACAACTAATGATGGCTTTAGGAATTTATGGGCTAGTGATCTTTCCCAAAGTCTTGGGGCATATAGAGGTCGAAATTATAGATTTCTTCGAGCAAGTTATCAACAAGGCCAACCCTTCGCCTTCAATTCTAGCAGAAACTCTCAAATCACTGAATTATTGTCTGAAAAAGGGGGAAGGATAATTTGTGGGATATGCACAGCTTCTTTCCATCTAGATAGTAAGTCACTTTAAATGGAAGGTCAAAAAGTTTAGAAAGCCATTTCATCTGCAAAGTGCCCCTATTAGAGAATTTTGTGAAAGTAAATGGCCGACAAACAAGACTACGGAGCAATGGATTTCTAGGCTCAGGAAACTCATAAGCGTGGAGGTAACATGGAGAGCTCCATGGATGCCGCATCACCTAGTCATGTATAAATGCCAGGATGAACCCTAGGTACCATTAATTGGGCCATGGGGAGCGATCAGCTATGCCCTAATTATGGTGAGAAGACAATTTGGGTTAGAGCAATTTGTGTCTATGACACACCAACTTAACACTTTGGAGTTTGCTTATGAAGAGCCAGGTTTTCTGATAAGGATCGAGGAGATTGCACGAGCTTGGAAAAAGACAAGTTGAGTCAACCAATGAAGGTACACTGATGAAGTTACTACTGGGTATCTAGTGTGGCATGCTCGACGAGTTAAGGATGTGGTATACCCGAAGGAAGATGGACCTCGTGGCCCAAGCTATCCGGAACCTCGAGATGCTTTGCTCGGAAGTGAATTGGCTCGAAAGAAGTCTGAAGCTGACAACACCAGTTGAAAACAACAATATGAAGATCTCCAAAAAAGGTGTGAAAAGATGAATATAGAGCAGCCAAACAAAGAAAGAAAATTCAAAAAATAAAACGTAAAGAAAATTCGAAAAATAGAACGTGATTGGGAAAAAAAGTATGAGAGCCTGAATAACGAGTTTTCTGCCACGACCAGTGAACTCCAAAGGGAAATACAAGCGAAAGAAAACCAAGGCAATGAGCTTCAAGCGTACAATGATGGATTGAGAAATCAAGTGCGATTCTAACAAAAGTCCATCCAATTACTAAGACAAGAGTATGAAGAGCTCAAAAGGGTCATGACGACTTATCAACAGGAATATGAACACCTAACGCAAGAGAGCACTCGATTTCAAGAGTGGGGTGAATCCTACAGACAAGCTTATGTGGAAAAACACAACCAGATGGATTACTTCGTTAGGCAAATCAGGGAAGTGGCTTACAAGGCAAGAAGCATGGCTAGGAAAATAGACTTATTGAGGAGTCAGGTCTTTCCAATTGGGAAACGATAGCAACAGTTGATTAAGTATCTTGATGAAGTGTATAACCATTACGACAAAATGATTAAATATTTCTAGATATAAAAGATGACTCCTGAATTGTAATCAAAGACAATATATTATGCAATGGATTACTTTGTTGATGGGTATTATGTGACAAATACTTTTAGTGCATGATCATTCATTGATACATGTATACATCATCATTTCATGACAATGAACATTTTCGCCTATAAATAAAGATAATGGGTGCATTTTTTCATCTCATTCATGCACTAAAAATGCATCTAATTCATGTTTATGATTTAAAAATAAGGATTCCAAGATAGATCGACAACCTCAAATCAGTGACCAGCGTGTTCATAATACACATCAATGAGCAAGAATCATGGAAGAAGAACAAAAAGAGCGAATGGATAAAATGGAAAAAGCTCAAGAGGAAATGAGAGAGCAATTAACAAAGATGATGGAATTGATGATGAACTTTAGTAAAAGAAAAAGAGAGGTTGAAGAATCAGCTCCACCAGAAAACCCATCGGCACAAGACACTGGAAACTTAAGGGATGATCCACCTTATCCCTCGGGGTTCACTCCACCCCATGCCTAGACTTTTCCAAGGGTCCACCCTCAAGTGACGTCATCCAATTATTACAATATATTACCCCCGATGAGCCATCAATCGATTCACGGGCAATTTGGGACAAATCCTACTGAACAAATACATGTTCCGAATTTAGACGATCCAAAAGAGCAAGAAAAATTAAGAAAAGGTTCATAAAAAACAAGAAAAAATGACAAAGACCAGAAAAAGTACAATATGTTGGAAGAACGCCTTCATACTATCGAAAGAGTTGATAGGTTCGGCACTATGGACGCAGTCAACTATGCTTAGTGCTTGATGTACTGATCCCTGCCAAGTTCAAGTTTTTGAAATTTGAAAAATATGACGGAACGAAGTGTCCCATGGCATATATTACCATGTATTGTCGAAAAATGGCTGCACAGTCTCACGATGACAAGCTACTGATCCATTTCTTCTAGGACAGCTTGACTGGGTCAACTGCTCGGTGGTACGTACATTTGGATTGAAATCATATTAAAACCTAAAAGATCTAGCAAGAACCTTCATAGCCCAATACAAGCATGTGGTTGAATTAGCTCCTCATTGGTTGCCATTGCAGACTATGGAAAAGAAGCAAAGTGAGAGCTTCAAGGAGTATGCCCAAAGGTGGAAGGATATAGCAGCGCAAGTTCAGCCACCTCTTACTGATAAGGAAATGATTGTGTTGTTCATAAACACACCCTAAGCTCCATTCTATGAGCGTTTGATCAGCAATGCCAAGAAAAAACAAATTGACATAGTTAAGGGCATTTTGGTAATTTTGCTAGAAATGGATAAACTTAAGCCATAAAAATCCAAGTTTCTAGGATGTTCTTCAAATTTCCAACACTTTTTCTTCTTCTCCTTCCTCTCCCATGTTCTCTCGCCCCCCTCATGGAAGCTTGCCTTGAATTTTCATATATTTCCTTGAGATAACCTTGATTTTCATGTTTTTGTGCACCCTTTCTCAAAGTTCTTTGTGCTCTTTTACTTTTTCACCATAAAACCCTCAAAAACCATTCCTTATTACACTCTCTCACTAGCTGGACGTTCTAGAGAGAGAGAGAGTGAGATTTTCATGATAGTTTGAAAGCTTTTGGGAAAGAAATTCAATTACAAAGCTACCAAGGTGAGTAGTGAAATTGAGTTGGATTTTTTTAAGTTGTTGAGAATGTTTAGTAATTAGATTTGTGAGAATTTATTTGTTGGGATTATTATTCATTTTTGTGTGACTAGAGTGTTGCAAATAATAGTCATTAAATGGTAGTTGGGAGCTAGTTAGGAATAACTAGCTAAACTTGAATTAGGAAATAGCTTTGAGAGTGTATTAATGCCAATTTGGGTTGGTTGTAATGTTGTGTGTGTATAGGTTCCAACAAGACCTCACATGTCCATTTGGAGCATTAGTTGAGGTTAGAGTCAAGCAAAAAAATCAACAAGACCGGTGAGTGAACTTGCATTTCAAAATTGTTTTGAAAAATAGAATTGTGTTGAGATGAATTATTTGAATGATTTTATCCAACTTTTCATTAAAAATGGGTGCTTGGGAACCAACCCTTGATAAATGTTTTGATGTTGCTAAAATGTGAAAAGTGCAAAAAGATGAATCCATGTGCTCCTATATTATGTTGGCATGTATATATATATATGAAAATATGTTGTGCATTGATGAATAATGTTGTGTGATAATATTGACTCGGCTATGTGCGAGTAGGGAGTGTGCATAAGCCGATGATGATGATGACCCGGCTATGTGCAAGTAGGGAGTGCGCATAAATCGATGATAATTATGACCCGGTTATGACGATGAATGAAGTGGGGTGGTGTACTTGTTGATATATGTTTATATATGTATATGTGATAGCAAGTTTATGATTATAATATGTGATTGTTTTGAATGTTGATAACTTGATTATTGTCAATGTGTTCACTTTGATGTGCAATATGG
>NC_030858.1:9712609-9727038 GCF_000208745.1 Theobroma cacao | reverse complement strand
TCTTTTTGGTAGGTACTATGGTAACTTAGTAGCTATATCTTCACCTAGAGTGACTCCGCTGACAATCAAGAGTCTTATGCTTGTGTACATGTATAAGTAATGAAGACCACTAAAGATTCATGTTAAAAAATCAAATATGTATATTTAATTACTAATGCCACTATAAGGTGGCAAATGAGTAATACTATTTTAGCATAATACGAATGTGAATATTGGGTTACTATAGAATGTTATTGAAATATTTTTGGTTGAGAATTACAATATGGGTTTGAGAAATGATGTTTTGGAATGATGATCGGGATTGCATAAACAGACTTGCTTGGGCTTACAAAGGTGGTATCAGAGCAAGGGTAGTGACCCGATCCCTGGGAACTCTCGTATGTTAACAGGGGCGAAGCATAACTCTCTGCCCAAGGGCTTATAGGGATGGATGCTTCGTGATCTTCCACCTTATGAGTGCTTTGATAGGTACCATTTGTTGCCTTCGTATTGAAGGGGGATGCTCCATGATCTTCCACCCTCTAGTGACAAAGGTAGTATCAGAGCTCAAGGTTTAGTTGAGTCCTAAGGATTCTTATGTTAGTCAGCGGAGTTGTAGGAGTTAATGTAGAGTCTTGTTTATAGTTTGTAGCTACAGCTTAAATCATTGACAATAGGCTATATGAACTCCTATTTTTAGTAACCTACCCTCCTACTAACATTATGCAAAGGTCATAAGTGGTGTCGTTCGGGTTTGAGATGCCACCCGAGACATGAGCTGTTATTGGGAAGATTTTTAAGCAAATGCTCCTAATGAAAGGTCAATATAGTGATATATTCCTCCGACTAAGGATGAAGGAAAGTGGAGTTGGATTAATAAGTCTATAATAACCTGTTCATTTGACAGGGTTAAAAGTTGAGCCCAAGATTGTCAACAAAAAGAAAATTTGATGACTCTTAATTGTATTTGAGGTCAATATAAAATAGCACGTGTGATAATGGTAACAAAGGGCGCACTTTAATTAAAATGAATAGTGATGGTTTTAATTCACTTTGAGTGTATAAATTTAAGCATTTAGGGTAAGAGTAAACCAATATTTGTGTGCACGGATGTAAATGCACTATTTTAAGTGAGCTTGTTATGCCATATATAAATGGTGTTGGGCTTACGAAATAATTTACATGTGAATATGTGTGTAGTAGCCTAGATGGAGTTGGTTTTGATTCTAATTAAGTAACTGCGAGATTCCAAGGCTTGAATTGAATTATTGTACTTTATGGTTATAATTGCATGAATTCGTTCAAGGGTGAAAATCGCTGATTATTATAATTGACGTATGGTCATGAAGTAAAAGGCCAGTAAATGATCTACTCTAAGGATGGGCTTGAATTTTGCCATGCTTAATGTGGAACCCAAGGATTAAAAGACTAGATGTGGATTTAGCAGTTTGAAATTAAATGACATAGAAATGACAAATTTAGTCTAAGTGCCATATGGAGTTCTATATGAAGATCGATATATGAATTTCTTTAAAGGTCAATTTAAATAAAATATGTTTGGTTCAATATGCAACCTATGATGTAAATTATTAGTCTTGAATGTGACTTCTCTAAAGGTAAGGAGCTTAAAACATGTGGATTTTCGGATATGCTCTAAGAGGAAGTTTTTACATCCTAAGCTTAAGAAATTTTAATTTTATGACTACAAAAGCAAGATACAAAAGTTTAGTGAATTGTCTATCTTATGGATGTAATTGGTTAAGAATTGATGAGTAAAGTCAAGATTTTAACACTAAGTGGTGTACAATTTGATATATGTGTACCTAAGAGTAAATTTGAAGATCATTGCTTAATCAATTTACACCGAATGTTGTGGTAAAGGTATATGAATGTTAATAGTGAAGTATGTCCAAAGTGAGATATGTGGAGACTAATGTTCCAATCGCAAACTTGTGATAGAAAGCTAGTTTTACAAATTATGGTTTTATGACCATGAAATATATGGAGGTTACCACTATGCAAGCATACACTTGAAGTTGTATATCTTGTGATTTACATTCATCATATGGAAGGAGATATTCCATAGCAGGATTTCGCCTAATTGGTGACTACATGACTATAGGCTTGGCATGAGATTGAGAATGCCCTGGCATAAATGTGGAATGTATTATGAAAGGTTGAAAAGCCACATATACCTTAACAAGGTCAATAAGACAAATGATGGGTGAAACATAGATGTTATAATGAGCATAAAAAGCTCAAGGATAATCAATGCAATTATATTAAGTTAGTTTGGTTCAATCCGAAATAAGAGTAAGGCCATCTTGAAAGATCTTAAAATAATGTTCAATGGAGTTAATGAGCTAAATGTTATCGAATATATATTAAATTGTTAAAGTTATGCATGACTTTGAAGATAAACCTTTGATTGTCTGAGTCCTCAATAGAATTCTATTAAAAAATGTGTTTAAGCATTTTGGAAATGTATTGGAAAACATAAGAATAATATACTAGTTTGACTTGGTATAAGAGGTCGCATTTGGATGGCCATGAGTGGCTTGTGAACAATCAAGCAGTGTAAAGTATGTGCTCATAAAGGAAGCTATGATTGGTAGATAAAGGTGGAACTTTAAATTTCATTGTCATAGTTATTAGATTATATTTTGTATTATATGATATAGTGTACAACATCAATGATGAGATTGTGTTCAATGCTTTAGGCCTTGAATTGTAAGTTATGGACATATATCCACCTTATGAATACCCTATGAGATAAATTTGAAAGATTTTTCACAATGAGAAAACATTAAAACTCAAGCAGCAAATGGCTATATAGTCAAGTTGGGCTCGTGACTGATATGTCACATAAGTATGAAGATATGACACAAGCATAAGTATACTTGGAAATGCTGGCTTGAGGCAATGATTATCCTACTATTTTGTGGACCTGATAAGATTCTGGTCTCGACATAATTGTAGACGCAAGGCATAAATTGTGAAATGCTCATCCCTCACAAGTTCTAATATATTTTGAGTAATTATCAAGGTAAAGTGCCTGATAGGGATAGGCAAAGGTTGAATTATGCTTCAAATGTTTAGAGAATGAGAGTGACATGGTTTGATTAAATGATACTACTACTGGTGAAGGAATAAAAATATGCTATGGGAATTGCAGAGATCTACCTAGACAAGAGATGATGATTTGAGAATTCAAGTACTCGTATATGAGTAAAGATTTGGTAATGAGACATGACCTAAAGTTGGAATACTACAATATGAATTTTGGCTAAGAAAATCGACTTATAAAACACATGATGTTTGAAAATGGTGCCAATTAGTGGTTGACTCTCGTATAAGAATAGAATATTGGGATTAGCTTTGTGTATTCACCATAAATGATGAGTATGATCTAACCAATAGAAGAAATGATTCTAAACTTGATTGTTGGTTATTTTGGTTTTACAGATGGGTTATTGAGCTTGGTATGCCTAAGGCCATTCGAAGTTAAAAGTTTTGGAAATATATATGTATAGATATATATGTTGCTTATTGGTATAAAAACTCATGCGGAGTTAGTTATAATTTGATTCGATGATGATATTCTAACAATGGTTATAGTGCTAGACAATGATTAAGATAATTTATCGTTGATTTTGGCAGTGAACAAGTGGGTTATAATACTGATAGCTTAAAAGTAAGTGTTTATACTTTTGGTATAAGTTCCTCAATTTTTATTATATCTTGATCAAACTCGGTGTTTTGATATAGCTTGAGAGGCTTGGCATATGAACTAGCTTAACTGTGAGCTAGAAATTGTTAGGTTATTATGAAGTACACAAATAGAGAAGTATGACATGAATTTAATATCCTAATGGGCAATGGAAAATGATGTATAAGTTTTGGTATAGCTTCAATATATATAGTTTTGATATATAAAGATGTGGGGAAAAGTTTATAGCTTATGCATAAAGGTGTGCATTTGAATGCGTATAATTAAAAGTGTAAAATCTGACTTGATTGGTGTAAAGCTAATGATTCAAAATGAATGATTATGGATTTAATTTTCTAAGGTAAAAAGGACTAAAGGAAGTTAATATCAGAAAGGTCTTAATAGATGATTCTTAAATTTTAAAGTGCACTTAAGGAGAGATAAATGTTTTGTTTGATATTCAGATTGATAAACTAATGAGGCCATGAGATATGATGTTTCGAGTAAATTTGAGAAATATCAAGTTAGATATGTTGAGTTTTCTATAAGATTGGAAGTTGATATGATGCATGAACCAAGATTCTATGTTAAGAATGCCCAACGAAAGTGATGTGGTAGAACTTTAGAACTTTGATTATTCACTCTACGTCGATTTGAATTCGATGACGAATTCGTTTTAAGTAGGGGAGACTGTAGTATCCCGTATTTTTGATACGGTAGCTAATAAAGTTTACGGATGCCAATTAAGGTTAAGTACTGAGTTAAAAAGGGTAATTTAGAAGTGAACCTGTGAAATCTCGACCTCTAGAGACCCGTAACTAGAAGTAGACACAATAACACGGACCAGGGGTAATTTCATCATTTCTCCTGGTCAGCCCCTGAAATTTGTTTTCTAATGTTATTAAGGTCCAAGTAGGCCTAAGGAATGAATGAATGAGGATAAGATAATGAAGAAGATGGAAACATAGATAATTTTCACGGTAAGGGTAAAATGGTCATTTTATATCTTGGGTTGAATTTTTTTAGTTTCATTAACCCAAGTATTTTTAGACCCTTATGGACCTTGTCTTAGTGTTAAAGAAGTAAAAAGATTGTATATAAGCAATGGAATAAACAAAATGACATAGTTAAGGGCATTTTGGTAATTTTGCTAAAAATGGATAAACTTAAGCAATAAAAATCTAAGTTTCTAGGATGTTCTTCAAATTTCCAGCACTTCTTCTTTTTCTCCTTCCTCTCCCACGTTCTCTCACCCCCTCTCATGGAAGCTTGTCTTGAATTTTCATATATTTCCTTAAGATAACCCTGATTTTCATGTTTTTGTGCACCCTTTCCCAAAGTTCTTTATGCTCTTTTACTTTTTCACCATAAAACCATCAAAAACCATTCCTTATTACACTCTCTCACTAGCTGGACGTTCTAGAGAGAGACTGTGAGATTTTCATGATAGTTTGAAAGCTTTTGGGAAAGAAATTCAATTACAAAGCTACCAAGGTGAGTAATGAAATTGAGTTAGATTTTTTTAAGTTGTTGAGAATGTTTAGGAATTAGATTTGTGAGAATTTATTTGTTGGGATTATTATTCATTTTAGTGTGACTAGAGCATTACAAATAATAGTCATTAAATGGTAGTTGGGAGCTAGTTAGGAATAACTATCTAAACTTGAATTAGGAAATACCTTTAGAGAGTGTATTAATGCCAATTTGGGTTGGTTGTGATGTTGTGTGTGTATAGGTTCCAACAAGGCCTCACATGTCCATTTGGAGCATTAGTTGAGGTTAGAGTCATGCAAAAGAATCAACAAGACCGGTGAGTGAATTTGCATTTCCAAATTATTTTGAAAAATAGAATTGTGTTGAGATGAATTATTTGCATGATTTTATCCAACTTTTCATTAAAAATGGGTGCTTAGGAACAAGCCCTTGGTAAATGTTTTGATGTTGCTAAAATGTGAAAAGTGTAAAAAGATGAATCCATGTGCTCCTATATTATGTTGGTATGTATATATATATGAAAATATGTTGTGCATAGATGAATAATGTTGTGTGATAATATTGACCCGGCTATGTGCGAGTAAGAAGTGCGTATAAGCCAATGATGATGATGACCCGGTTATGACGATGAATGAAGTGGGGTGGTGTACTTGTTGATATATGTTTATATATGTATATGTGATAGCAAGTTTATGATTATAATATGTGATTGTTTTGAATGTTGATAACTTAATTATTGTCAATGGGTTCACTTTGATGTGCAATATGGTAGGGATGGATTTTGTGGCATGTGAAAACCCCTTATTTGTCATTTGCCTTGAATCTCACTGCAGTAAGAAACTCTCAGGTGGTGGGGACATAAACCAACCCTGTTTCTCATTGCAGCGAGATTCAGAGAGGAAATTTCGCTGCAACGAAAATAAATCTCGCTGTAGTGAGAAATTCTCAGGTTCTAATGTAGTGCTTTTATTTTGGTGAAGATTTTGACCACCTTCCCTTCCGAACTAGGAAAAATGGCAAACATCAAAGTTGTAGCCCTATCTCTTAGATTTCTAATGGTTGAAAAATTAGGTCAATTAGACTTCTTTAGTGGGAGATATGCTTGAAAAACTGAAATATATGCAAACTAACACTGTTTCTCGCTGCAACGAGAAACTTTTTGTTTTGGCCCCTAAATCTCACTGCAGTGAGAAACTTGCTACCATGCTTACTACCTTGCTTGATTTTGACATATTTTTCACCTATTTAACTTCATGGGTTGATCTTGGGTTTTTGCAACACTATGAGGTTATTAATCAAAGTTTGAAATGAGGGGTTTTTAGTAAGAAACTAAATTAATTGCATTGTTTTTGAAACAAGTGCATAATGATTTCCAAATTCTTCCTATTGATTGCTTGTTCCCTTCTTATGTTCACTCACTGAGTTTTATACTCACGTTTTGAAAATTCATGTTTTCAGATTTAGAGGTAATTGGGACCTAGATTGAGTCGCACACATGCTCACCTTCTTAGTAGGTATTATGACATCTCAGTAGCTATATCTTCACCCAGAGTCACTCCGTTGACGGTCAAGAGTCTTATGCTTGTGTACATGTATATGTAATGAAGACCACTAAAGATTCATGTTAAAAAATCAAATATGTATATTTGATTACTGAAGCCACTATAAGGTGGCAAATGAGTAATACTATGTTAGCATAATACAATTGTGAGTATTGGGTTACTATAAAATGTTATTGAAATATTTTTAGTTGAGAATTACAATATGAGTTTGAGAAATGATAGTTTGGAATGATGATCAGGATTGCATAAATAAGCTTGCTTGGGCTTAATGAGCTATGCCCATTGGGCCTATGCGCTGGTCATAGCTTGAAATTTGGGTTGTGACAAGAAATACCAGTGAAAATTGGTCCCTACGTGTTTGATGTCCAATTCTAAGTGATGGACATTACCCCATCTTATAACTGTCTATTAAGACGCCCGTGGATTCATATGGCTAGAGCTGTATCGTCTTCTCTGCATCAAAAGGTAAAATTCATAATTGAAGGCCAATTGATAAACATCTCTGCAGAAGAAGACATACTAGCCATCCAATCCTCATCAGCCCCTTATGTAGAAGTGATTGAGGAAGTCCCTGAATGCTCGTTCAGATCTTTTGAATTTGTTAATGCTACTTACGTGGGAGAAAGGGCAGTGATACCGACTCCTTGTTTGTCAGTTGCAACTAAAATGGAAGTTAAGTAGATAGTGGGAAAAAGATGTCGTGCTGGTCTAGGGCTAGGGAAGAATTTACAAGGAATTAGTCGTCCTTTGATTCTAGTTAAGAATGAAGAAAGGTTCGGTCTGGGGTATAAACCTACCAAAAAAGAGAGAAGGAAATTGGCAGCCCAAAAGAAGATTAAAAGGATGGCTTAGCTCGAGGGAAAGGAAGAAGAATTTGAGAAAAGAACAACTCCATACTTGTATGAGACTTTCCGCTCTACAGGTTACATTCATCCTGAAGCACCAACAAAAGGCAATCAAGTTCTGCAGATGCTTGATGAGCTATCAATCCATATGATCAAAGATGAAGAATCTAACAAGAAAGTCCCTGTGGTGTATCCAGTACCTCCAGGAGAAGAGTTAAGCAATTGGACAGCCACAGAGTTACCTATCATCTTTAAGTCTTTAAAAATATAATGAACAATTTTACCTAAATGCCTATGCCCAAGGGCGTTAGGAGTAATTTCCTGTTTAAGTAGGGCTTTCTATTACCATAATCATTTAATCAATGACAATGCATGATGTGTTTCATAATTCATCAACCTTTTTGCATATTTCCTTTTCATTTATTCATTTAGCCAATAAACACTTGCCCATACATGTGTCCAATTTTACCTATTTGTAAGTCTTTAAATAATGAACATGAAGACAATCTAGAGAACAATGTGAATTTTGATTTCGAGAAAGTTTTGAACATTGATGAATTGAAAAATAAAGAGGAAGTGGGTGACTATGACTTACCCCCTGATTTGTCAAGATTATTGGAATAGGGAGAAAGGGAGATTTTAACTCATCAAGAACTCACAGAAACGATCAATCTGGGAAATGGGGAAGAAAAGAAAGAGGTTAAGATTGGTACCTCGTTATCATCTGATGAACGGCAGAAGTTAGAGGAATTGCTTCGTGAGTATGTGGATGTGTTTGCTTGGTCATATCAGGACATGCCGGGTTTTAATACTAACATTGTTGTCCACAAGTTGCCTCTGAAACTGGATTACAAGCCAATTAACAAAAATTGAGAATAATGAAGCCAGATATATTGCTGAAGATTAAAGAAGAAGTAAAAAAGTTATTTGATGCTGGGTTCTTGAAGGTGGCCAAGTATCTTGAATGGGTAGCTAATATAGTCCCGGTTTCTAAGAAGGATGGAAAAGTTTGAATGTGCATTGATTACAGGGATTTGAATAAAGCGAGCCTGAAGTATAGCTTCCTTTTGCCACATATCGATACTCTTGTGGACGATACAACAAAACATACTTTATTCTCATTTATGGATGATTTTTCAAGGTACAATCAAATTAAGATGGCACCCAAAGATATGGAAAAAATAACGTTCGTAACCATGTGGGGAACATTTTGTTACAAAGTAATGTCATTTGGATTAAAGAATGCAGGTGCCACCTACCAAAAGGCAATGGTAACTTTATTCCACGATATGATGCATAAAGAGATAGAGGTATATGTGGATGACATGATTGCAAAATCTCGTACAGAAAAGGATCATACTGTTAATCTCAGGAAGTTGTTCGAGAGATTGCAAAAGTTTCAACTCAAGCTGAATCCTACAAAATGTACTTTTGGTGTTATTTATGAGAAATTGTTGGGATTCGTAGTAAGTGAACAAGGAAATGAAGTGGACCCGGATAAAATACAAGCTATTCAAGAGTTGCCACCTCCTAAAACCCAAAAAGAAGTGAGAGGATTTTTAAAGAGATTGAATTACATTGCTCTATTTATATCCCAACTCACCTTCAAATGTGATCCAATCTTCAAGCTGCTTCAAAAACAAGACTCAAGAGAGTGGAATGAAGAATGCTAGATAGCCTTTGATAAAATCAAAGAATATCTCACAAATCCACCAGTATTGGTACCACCAACGGTTGAAAAACTTCTATTTTTGTATTTGACTGTGAACAAGAATTCGATGGGATGCGTATTGGGGCAACATGATGAAACTGGAAAGAAAGAACATGTCATATACTACTTGAGCAAGAAATTCACGGAGTATAAGTCCAAATACTCTGCGCTTGAAAAGATGTGTTGTGCGCTAGTATGGACCGCCCAAAGGCTCCAATAATATATGTTGTATCATACAACATGGTTGATGACAAAGTTGGATCCCATCAAGTATATTTTCGAAAAAACTTGTCATGTCTGAAAGAATAGCACAATGACAAGTTCTACTATCTGAGTATGATATTGTGTATGTGTCCCAAAAATCAATCAAAGGGAGCGTCATAGCTGATTTCCTCGCAGATCGAGCTACTGAGGATTATGAACCTGTAAGTTTTGATTTTTTAGACGAAGATTTGATGGCCATCTTGCACATAGAAAAGGACGGTCTCAATGAACTTAATCCTTGGAAAATGTATTTTCATGGGGCATCCAATGCTTTGGGGCACGAAATTGTTACAGTGTTGATTTCTCCAGACGGAAAGTATTATCCAGTCACAGCAAGATTGAATTTCAACTGTACTAATAATATGGCAAAGTATGAGGCATTGGTAATGGGATTACAAGCAGCAATTGAGATGAAGGTTGACACGATAGATGTTTATGGAGATTTGGCTTTGATGATATGTCAAATGAAAGGCGAATGAAAAACTAGAGATTCTCAACTAGTTCCATATCAAAAGCTAGTTACAGAATTAGGCAAACAATTCAAGGAAATCAACTTCAACCATTTGTCTCGAGAAGAGAATCAGATTGCTGATGCTTTGGCCACTCTCGCAGCTATGTTCAAAATAAAAGAAGCGACTCATGTACGCCCTTTTGATTTAGAAGTTCGTGAAGTCTCCGTACACTGCTTGAACGTCGAAGAAGAGGTTAATGGTAAGCCGTGGTATCATGATATTGGGCAATACATCAGGCACCAAGCATATCCGGAGAATACCACGGACAATGACAAGCAGACTTTTAGAAGCTTAGCAATAGGTTTCTTCCTGAGCGGAGAAGTGCTTTACAAAAGAAGTCGGGATCAAATACTTTTGAGATGTGTAGATGCTACTGAAACGAACAAAATAATGAAAGAAGTCCATGAGGGAACTTGTGGAGCTCATGTTAATGGACATATGTTGGCTAGACAAATTATGGGAGCTGGGTATTATTGGTTGACATTGGAATTGGACTGCATAAACTTTGCTAAAAAATGTCACAAGTGTTAGATTTATGCAGATAGAATCCATGCTCCACCAGCCTCATTGCACGTTTTCACGGCACCTTGGCCATTTTCAATGTGGGGAATGGATGTGATTGGGCTTATTATGCCAAAAGCCTTTAATGGACTTCAATTCATATTGGTGACCATTGATTATTTCACGAAATGGGTAGAAGTGATATGCTAATGTGACACAAAAGGTGGTGTGCAAGTTCATCCAAAGGGAGATAATAGGTAGATATGGGCTGCCGAAAAGGATCATTACTAATAATGCAAGCAATTTGAATAGTGCGATCGTGAAAGAGGTTTGCGCTAAATTCAAAATCAAGCATCATAACTCGACAACTTATCGTCCGAAGATGAACGGAACGGTAGAGGTAGCCAACAAAAACATTAAAAAGATTGTCAAAAAGATTACTAAAGTCTATAAAGACTGGCATGAGAAACTTTCTTTTGCCTTGCACGCAAATCAAACTTCTGTGCGTACCTCCACGAGGGCAACTCTGTACTCATTAGTATATGGTACAGAAGCAGTTCTACCTATTGAAGTGGAAATCCCATCATTGAGGGTGTTGATGGAAACAGAATTGGAAGATGCTGAGTGGATCCGTTCTCGCTATGAACAATTGAACCTGATTGAGGGAAAAAGGCTTGCGGCTCTTTATCATGGCCAAATGTACCAACGAAGGATGATGCGAGCATATGAGAAGAAGGTTCATCCTCAGCAATTCTGAGAAGGAGAGTTGGTTCTTAAGAGAATACTCCCTAATCATATTGATTTTCAGGGAAAATGGATGCCAAAGTGGGAAGGACCATATGTGGTAAAGAAGGCTTTTTTAGGAAGAGCTTTAATTTTGGCTGACATGGATGGGGAAGATTTGCCTAATCCAATAAATGCAGATGCGGTGAAGAAGTACTATGCTTAAAAAAAGAAGAAGAAAAAAATAATAAAAAATATATAATATGAATAAAAATGGAAGGGGTTTGTGTTGAAAACCAGAAAAAGGACAACTCATACCCAAAGGAGGAGGCTCATGCTAAAAACCCAAAAAGGGCGGCTTGAGGCCAAAAGGCAGGAAGTTAGAACGAAATGTCAGCCCAAATGGAGTACAGAATTGAGGTAAAAATACACTATGAATAAAGCTCCACAATTTCCAAAACAAGGGGAAGTTAGGGAGTCTACAACCTATAGATTTGCTCAAAGCATCAATCAAGGACAATTCTTGAAGTCGAATATCAAATTGGTTTTTCTGAATGGTTTGAGTGTTCATTACTTAAAAAGATCTAATATTTGCTCTGTAAATTCTCTTTTCTTGGAATTATTTGAACTCTTATATATGAAACTCCATTTTCTTATCTATTTCAACCTCTTTGTTCTTTACCATCCCATGGTTTCACATAATGATTGTCATAAAATAAATGCTGACTGGTAAAAGGAATAAGCTAATTAAGCAAGAAATTACACTCATTGTTCAGCAAAGACTTAATGATGAGGAAAAAGAATGGCAAAGTTTTAAACCTAAGCAAAAAGTCAAATGTCAAAAGAGAGGATGCTTAAGGGAAATCTAGAGTTTCCTAAAGTAACCAGAAAGAAACAAACAAAGATGGTTAAAAGCTGCAATGAAAAATTGGATAAAGCAGGAAAAGGATCTTGGAACCTTAATGAATCATAAACATGAAAGCATTCCATCATTTCAATCATGCATACATGCCTAGCCATGCACATGGTCATTTTCAAAAACAAGAATCAAAATTAATTCATGTCCCAAGCTTCGAAAGTAGGGATCCACCTGACCTAAAATGTTGAGGTCGTAAAACTTTGCTAGAAGGATTTGAGTTTTTCATTGTGAAGTTAACCCAATTAAGTTGGCCTCGTGAATTAAATCGAACCTGTTTTAAGATAGGTCGAGCCTAGATTAAGTCTAGGAATTTTCAATTTATTTTAAATCGAACTTGTTGTGAGATAGGTCGAGCCTAAATTAAGTTTCAATTTTTTTAAATTGAACTTGTTGTGAGATAGGTTAAACCTAAATTAAGTTTAGAAATTTGAATTTTTAAATCAAATCTGTTGTGAGATAGGTCGAGGCTAAATTAAGTTTAGGAATTTGAATTTTTAAATCGAACCTATTATGAGATAGGTCAAACCTAAATTAAATTTAGGAATTTGAATTTTTTTTTAAATCGAACCTGTTGTGAGATAGGTTGAGCCTAAAATAAGTTTAGGAATTTGAATTTTTAAATCAAACCTGTTGTGAGATAGGTCGAACCTAGATTAAATTTAGGAATTTTAATCGAATTTGCTCTAATATGGGTCAAGCCTAGATCAAGTCTAGGAATTTCAATTTTGTTTAAATCGAACTTATTTTAAGATAAGTCGAGCCTAGATCTGATTGATTAAATCAACTGGCTTCGAGATAAATCAAATGTGGTGTTTACGTCTTTGCACTATCCTTGATTCTCAAGAATGTACAAAGAGGGGCAATTGTAGACACCCATTCAATAAAAATATAAAAAATATATATAAAAATATAAATAATAATAAAAAAAATAAATCTAATAAAAATAAAAAAAATAAAAAAGAAAGAAGAGTCTGGAGACCCGTATGGCCTCCACAGTCAACAAAAACGGAGCATTAAATGCTCCTCTGGCAGTCGGGATTTGAAGATCCTTCCAGCAGATTTGTTTTTGACTTGAAAGCCACTCGAAAATCATGCTGAACAGAGCATGATTGCCCTCTCTGATTGTCTAAAACTTTGGACAACTGGATTCTATAAGAACCCTAAAAATTTTGAAGCAAAGGAGAGATTTTTGGGAGGAACCAAGAAATAACCCAGAAAACCCAATCTTTCCATATCACAAAGCACCAAAAAATCCCATTCTCAAAACCAACAAAATCACAAAATCAAATCCAAAGGTCCTAAATTCTACCAGCAAACTACCATAGCCACAATAAAAACAATAAATCAAAATCAATAAAAACAGAGCAAAAAAAAAAAACAAACAAAAAAGAAAATTAGTGTTTTAAAAAGGGGGTTGATTTATGTGGGTGTGGGAGGCCGACGGCACAAAAAGGGCCGTTGGCAAAAGGGGGCGACAGAGAAAGGGAGATTTGGGATTTAGGTTCGCTAATCTACGGTGGTAAGGAGAATGTAGGAGAGCCGACAACAAAGAAAGGGAGATTTGGGATTTAGGACCACCAATCTGCAGCGGTATGGAATAAAAAGAAGTCATCGACCGACGAAAAGAAAAAGAGAGGCAGAGAAGTCACCGATCGACGAAAAGGAAAAAAAGAGGGAGAGAAGTCATTGATCGGTGAAAAGGAAAAAGAGAGGGAGAAGAGAGAGAGAAGGGAAAGTTTTAGAGAGAAGGTAGAGAAGGTTGCGGCTAGAGAGAGAAAAAAAAGACAAAAAATGAGAAGAGAAAGGAAAATGAAGGTTTAAATACTTAGGGTTAGGATTTTCAAAACGACGCCGTTTTGGAGGATTACAGTTCGCCAAACAAGCACCCAAAACGGTGCGTTTTGAGCTCTACCTTGTGGGCCTCAAGAAGTAGATCCGACGTAGCAGATTTAGGCTTTTGTGGGTCATTGAGCTGGGTTAATCTGAGCTTGGAAAGGTATAATCCTTCTTTTTGGTTTGGGCTTGTTTCAATTGATTTTGGGTCTAGCCCATTTTGTTAAATAAAATGCATTTTTTTGTTATAATTTAAACCATATTAGGAAAGGTTATATATATATATATAACACAAATGCTCATTTTAAAGAAAATAGAAAATAAAAATAATAAAAAATAAAATAGTAATAGAATAAAAAAAAAAAAATAAAAGCATA